>NC_088677.1:59213831-59516861 GCF_950023065.1 Planococcus citri | reverse complement strand
GAGTTGAACTCTTCCTTCAAATATGCCTTTTTCCAGTCGATGACATTATCATCTGACTTCACTTTTGAGAACGAATAACAGTTTCCGTCCCAGGTCATACATATAACGGTGTATATTCATTTCGAGTCGGATAAGTCTGTGATGAAGGTGTTCAGCAATTGTGAAACATCCGTTTTGAACAAACTGTTCATGAAAAAATTGCCAATCTTGCGATCACGCAATTCTCTTTTGCTAGCGAACAGTTCAAACAAAATTGAAAATAAAGTCTTGCCTCATCCAAATTCTACCTACATAAATAAAGACCTTTTAATTATCAATAAACATTTCATGCACAAATTAGGTATTTAAGTCAAGGAAGCCATCTTCATCTTGGATTCCAACAAGCATAATCACGTAAGGAGCATAATGTTGACTCCTTCATCAAACTCACCACTATCTAGTCTTATCACAACAACGACCAGTAAAAGCAGTTGAAAATGAAACGAGAATATCTCTTAGAAGGAGCACAGCACAGATCGTCGTCGTCGTTACTGTACAAGTATTCATTCGTACTCGAAGAGAACGCAGGAAATGCTGACTTTGCGGTCGTGCCCTGGTACAGGCTGAAGTTTCACCGGGTACAGTATGCTTCGTCGGTTGTCTTGGCATAACCGCAAAATAATTTAACGACGTTTTAACTCTACAAAGGCCTCCAGGGATACGCAGGCAGGAGACAGAGCGGGGGAGCTTATACACGCGAGATATCGAGATGCTGAACGACATATCGGGCGACTTTCTCTCTACACAGCTACCTTTATGTAGCTCGTGTATACGAAAACAGATTACAAGAGGAGAGAAATACTCTCGTAGAAACGTACCTACAACTGGATGAAGGGAAGAAAATTGAACAATTACGACGAAGCGGGCAGATTATTGTTTCCAAAAAGAGAAGGAATTTAATTTGGCGTTAAAAATTTTTAAACGTAATTACACGCTGTGGAGCAAAGACACTGGCAACAGCAGCAGTAGCAGGGCCAGGGCACGAGATGAAGAGAAAGGCTGCGCGTGGAACCAATAAATTGCGTCGAATGGATAACCATTTTAAAGAGCACATTTGGGAGGGGGGGAGAGGTGGGGTAAAAACAATGGCGAAAATTAAGCCCTTTGAAAAAAGAAAGCAATAAAAGCTGTACTTCTACTTAGAGCTAATTTTAATACCTACTGTAGCGCACGCAATCATGAAGATGACCCTTATGAAAGTAGTATTTTTCTATCTCTTTCTATCCACCTCCATCCTCTCACCCTGTGTTGGTAATTCTCTCTCTATCTTTTTTTTTTTCGCCATCCGACTATAAGGACAATATTCAACGGGTAGTTTACACAAAGGCCGGCAACACAATAATTAAACATTCCTTTTGATAGTTATTTCAGGTCTCTTTACGGTTTAACGTTAACATTTTCAGAGTACCGGAGCTTAGTCGTTTTTAATTATTTTTCCCTGCTGGTTTTAGTAGGATGGAGAGTTTTGCATTTTTTTTTTCGTACACTGCGTTAGTCCTTGTCTAGTTTTTGAGCTGTTTTTGTGCGAATATGTGAGATAGAAAGAGAGTAGGTATTGGTGGCAGGAGGACGCTCATCGTAAACGCCCTGTCTTTTTTTTTCTACCGTGAAATAAAAAAATGTAAACCCGTAAAACTTTAATAAATATTATGTCAATTGCAAATGTATACACAGCCTGTTGCTTTCGCAGCTTTTTATTCGCATATAGCTCCGATGACAGGGTTTTTTGTTGTACATGACGCTCTCTGTGTTGCTACTTTTTTTTTACCCTCCCCCTGATCTCGCCGTTTCTCTCTAAATACTGTGTGCCTCTATCATTGACCGGATCCTGCGATAGTTTAATTTACATGGTAATAGGTACCCGCCAACTGCACCAGCCACCCCGCACCTGGCCGTGTAAATGGAATGATTTGCAAAATATGCCATCGCCTGTATGGCTTAATGGCTTTAGCCCGAAATTGAAATTGGAAATATTGTAATTATCGTCGTCCTCATCACGCTATGTAGTTTTCGTTTCAAAATACCTGCTATATTGGCTCGATTTTTGTCATATTTTTGACCGAATTTTAAACGTACCTAAGCGTAATAAAAGGATGCATTGAAGTTTACCAGTCGATTGCAGCCAATATATCGTCGCAGTTGATTGAAAATGTCGTAAAAATGGCTTCAAATGGCGTTTGAAATCGACGAAATCGTGCATGAAATGTTATTCAAAGTATTATTTTGAATCAGGATTCTCTGTGAAGATCTCGTTGTAAGCTAATTAGAATTGATCCTGCTGATAAACCATTAAAATTGCCGAATACGAGTGAATTTGATAAAGAATTTGGCGTAGATTTTTCTAGTAATGTTGATGGTGTTCAGATGTCGCGGATGTTGGAAGTTGACATCATTTTTGATATTGACAGACACAAAGACACACATACGTAAAAAACGAAAAATGAAATTAACGAGTATATTAACATAGAATGGTACAACTAAAGGCATTATTTGCCGAATCCTCCACTAGTTACTCGTTATCATTGTCCTCGTCACTGCTATTGTTTGCATTCCGAGCAATCACGAAAAGTCGTCATCGTCTCAAGAGGTCCAATGTGTCTTGTGAAAACCGAATGCATGAGAATTCCCTACGACCCGTTTTTAGAGCGAAGCAAAAACTGTATTGCAATCAGCAAAATTTATGTAAGACAGAATGTTTGCATTGTGGTATGAAAATATCCACACGATTTCGCACTGATTTTATCATAATTCGGGTATCTTTCTTATGAGGGATATGTACACACTCTCTCTTGTGGGGGGGGGGGGGGGTGGGGGGTCTTCTAACGCCTGTATTAAATTATTATTAACTTTCATCGGTTTTTACATTCTTTCATGATTGTTCTTACTAGATCTAGGGCATAAGCTTTCTCATGATGGAGACTCTTCGCCAGCAATATAACCGTCGCAGAAGTCGGTGGAACGTACTTTACAGAAAATAGTATGCTAGAATGTTTTTGGTTTCCTAACACGGGTTGTTCCATAGATCTATAATTTCTTCGCATACTTACACTGATCAGAATCAATTTCATGATATATTTATGTTCGGTAACTATATTTTATAGTTTCAAGTAATTATTTAAAATTTAACTCGGCTATAAAAATATAATGCAGCCATCAACCAATATGGTAAAAGAAAATGCAAAAACTCTCTTGCAATCAGCGAATATCTAATAGCTTGTTTTAGTTTTTCTGACACTCCGCAGTATGGGTATAATTCCTTCGCATACTTACACTGATCAGAATCAATTTTATGACAAAGTATAATTATCAGTGTATCCAAAAGATGAAGAGTTTTACACTTATTTCTAATATACTGAAAAAGTGAAAATAGTCATTTTCGACATATGCTGTTATATGTAGTACCTAACCTACGATACGTATGACTCTAGAATTGATGATAGTGAGGTGACTTTTTTATGTAATAAAATCACTCGCGAAAAAATGATGGATTTCTGAGAGATGATATTTTTTCATCAATTTCCTAACTATTTGTTTCTAAAATTTATTTTTCAGTCGAAACCCTCATTCTGAATTGAAGGACACCCGGCACAGTTTTTAGCACAAGGACGTGTTCCTGCAGAGGAACATATTATAAACCTTTGAGGAGAAGGCATTTTCAAATTATGGTGGTTTTCTCGTTTTCGTAGCCCTTACCTCACCTGTTTTTGAAAAAAAATGCCATTGTTTGAGAAAGTAGTGTTTGAAATTCTACGTGGACGGACCTTGACTATTGTCATCAGAATCCAAGACCACTTTTTTGATCCTACTGAGAGGTTGAAAATTCGCAAACTTCTCATTTTTCGCTGTATTCGTGTTTTGAAAATAATTTCTTCTCGAACATTATTAAGTACATTTCAATTATGCCAACACGTCGAGGGTATTATTTTTAAAACTAATGGGTTTTGGAATGCTGTTTGTATCAATTTTTTTTGCATTTGTTGCCAACTTCGATAATTGAAAAAATAAAGTAAAATAATTTCACTTTTCGATTTTTTTTCAAATAAGAATAATGGCTATAAAATTGGTACCGTTGAATTCCAAAATATTCTCTTAGTTTCAGAAATGATATCTTTCGATTTTCTGGTAAGTATAATTAACATGCAATATCCGAGAAGAGCATGTTTTTAAAACACGGATTCACTCAAAAATACGCAAATTGCAGCCTTACAATCTCTGTAGTAAAATTCCAGAAGCTAGTGGTCTTGGATTTTGTCAGCTACAGCCTAAGGTAGCTCAAAATCTCGAATATCATCTTTTGTAGCTGGGTCATTTTTTCCAAAACATCGAATACAAGATCAAATAATTGTTATCAGATGGAACTGTGATAATTTCCGAATGAATTAAAAAGGACGGCGATGTGGCAGTTGAAAGTCTTCATTAATTTCACAATTATAAGCATTATGTACACTGACAACAATATAAGCTAATTAAGTAAGGAGAAAAAGAGCGAAAAAAACACTAGATTTTGAAACGAACGACTGAAATTGACATCATATTATGTTGTATGAAATACTGGAATATTTGTGTTGCAAATGATTTCATTAAAGCATAATAGGCTTTGACGTGTAGCATTGCGTAGCTAAACACACCATCAGAGTTTGTGTCCCAGTACACTATTATGTAATTGTGTAGTTGCAGAGGTTTTTAGGCGAGCTTCATTGTCACCATTAATTGCATCAGCAACTTGCATTTGAATTTCTTCAACAGGTTGTATTTTCAAGGTGCGGTTAGCATACTCCATCTTTCTTTTTTCATTTTGGTGTTGTTGAATGGTTTTTCAGCCCTTTTTAGAGCGAAGCAAACACCGTCTTGTAATCAGCAAAATATGTATAATACTCGTACGTGACGATCTAGCATATTCCAGTAAATGTTTTTATCAACACGTAAGACTTATTTTGAATAATGTAGTCGAATAAATGTAATTAGGTTACCTATTGATGCATTGCTTTTCGAGTAGTTTCAATCCTTAAAATTCAGGATTAAATTTTTAGTCATAAGAAAATGTCGGATCAGGTTGATTTTCGAAGGTTGAAAGGTTTTGTGCGCATAAATCTCCTCAAATGGGATTAGTTTAATCGAAATTACAGTAGGTGATTTTGACCATATTCTCAGATTCTGAAACGAACGACTGGAAGTTATATTTCTTATGGTTTACGCCTTCCCTATAAAACTTTCAGATCGCTACCTCACCCCTGACCCCTCTAAAAGCGATGAAATTGTAATACCAGTTGGAAATTTTCATATTTGGCGCATTGTTCAACCACATTTTCTCCAATTTGCAGGGATATGTTAAACTCTACCAAGGGTTATTTATGAACATTTTCAGAAATTTTTTCGAATGTAAAGTATTTTCTTGGAAAACACACTTTTTTGGTTTTTCAATTGTACCTATTTCCGTCAAGATTTTTCAAATGTGCAATTATGAAAAAAAAATTCATATTGTGTATCTCTTTTAGATGTACAACAGATTTTTTCTCCAGAATTTTCCATATGGGTGTAAGACCTTTAGAAATCAGATAAACTTTGATGGAATTACTTTTCGCTCAGTGTATTTTCATTAAGTTTGTTATAAATCACTGTTTACCACTTCAAAAAAGTGTAAAAATTGAATTTATTTTTAAAAAAGTTTTTTTTTTTAAGAACACCGCACCAAGTTTACTCTACTAAGGATCGCAAAATTTGACTGATTTTCTTAGCTCCGAAGATTTCAATCATCACCTTTTTCCATTACTGAAGAATGTTCTACCCCCTTTTCTTTTCGAGAGTATTCCAACATGTTTCTTTAATGACCCTGTTGATGAAATGATTCATTTGTGGTAGCTTTTCTAGAACATTTTGTCATTTTCGACCATTTTTCAAATTTCACAATATTCTTTATTGTGGATTATATTTTTCCCTGGGAGCCACTTCTGATATAGTTATATTGTAAAATTATTGCAATTTAAAAAAAAGAAATGTTGAGTCTGAAATTTTATCGACATAAGTCCTTGAAAATAAGACAAAAAATAATTAAAATTGAAAAAAGTAAAATGAAATGAAACAAAAATACTAAAATTGGCCATCACAGCACTGGCATAAATCACAAATAAGTATTATTAATAATTTAACATGGCCTATACGAAATTGAAATTGAAAAAATAAAATTATTTCCAGAACAAAAAAAGTGAAAACGAATCCTTAAATGAAAGTGTTCATTAAAAGTTAATGAAAACAAAATAAATTATTTGAATTGTTGAAAATATGTACAAGGAACCAGTAGGTACATGAAATTAAAATTGAAAAAATTTTCAGAACAAAAAAAGTAAAAACAAATTCTTAAATAAAAGAGTTCTTTGTAATTTAACGAATTTATTTTATAGGTAGATTAAACGATTTAAAAAACATTTTTTTTCAACGTTATGCAATGTGACTTGAATAAAACAGAATCAAACACCAGTTTCAGAGAACACAATCTTTACAAAATACACATAGGAGACATTAGTTGACTAATGGCTACTCGACTTCATCGCGCGCGAAGAGATTTCATTTGAGTTTTGATTTAAAACCCAAGAGTAAACAACTGAATATCTGAATTGTTTCAGCAGAAATCTTCCTTTTCAGTTGAAAGTGGCTCAGAAATTTTTTAGCTACGGAGGTGTCCCTGGAGGGGAGATGTGAGCTCTCGAAGAGAAGGCATTCTCAAAAAAATCGTGGTTTGGTTTTTTCGCTCCTAACACTACCCAACCTGTTTTGGGAAAAACGTCCCAGTCCTAAATGGAAATATTTCAGAGTCTGCGTCGTTCTATGGTACATATTACCATCAAAATCCAAAAACACTTTTGGTTCTACTGAGCGGTAGCAAATTTGCAAATCGCTGATTTGTGGATGAATTCGTGTTTTGAACATTTTTCCCATGCAAATATTTCATATTAATGATGCCAAAATATTGAAAGATATCGTTCCTGAGTTTGGGGGAAATATTTCAAAACGAATCGGTGCCAATTTTTGAGTCATTATTGCTAATTTCAAAAATCTAGAAAATAGCCAAAAAACTTATGAAATTTTTTCCATTTTTTGAAATCAGCAATAATGAGCAAAAAATTGCCACCACTGCATTCCAAAATATTTCCCCAAATTTAGGACTGATATTTTTCGATATTTTAACGTACCTACGTTAATTAATGCGAAATATTTGCCAGGAAAAAATTTTCAACCGCTAAATAGACCCAAAAATGGTCTTGGATTTCGATGCTTATTATAGGTACCATAGATCGACGCAGAATCTCAAATACTTTCATTTAGGACTGGAACATTTTTCACAAAACAGGTTGGGTAGAGTTAGGAGCAAAAAAATCCACGTACGTCTCAGAAGCTTGAATTTTTTCCTGGTCACTTTTATAACTTGAAATGAAGGTCTCTTCTGAATTTGGTGAAAATCCGTCGACCTTTTTCGTGGGTGATACACTCTAACGCATTTTTGCCTGAATTGAAAATTAAAGGAGCCATATCGACTCAAAACGTTGTAAGCCACATTACCAGTGGTAAATGTTACCTATACCAATCATTTTAAAATACTTTAGTCGAAGTTCTGCCTAAAGTTACGTGTTGGGCGTTAAAAGATCCAAGTGTTGGAAAATCATTTGCAATTTTTCCCTTATCAAAAATTAAATCAGCATATCGATTCAAAAATTCATGATAAAATCTGCAATTTTTTCTTCAAATAGTTCGCATTGATAATGCCTAAAAATCGAAAGATCGTTTCTGAGCCTAAGAAAATATTTTGGAATGCAAGAGTGTCAATTTTTTCATCATCATTGCCAATTTTTGAAAAAAATGAAAAAATGTCATAAGTTTTTAGCAATTTTTCTCAATTTGTTGAAATTGGCATAATGATCGAAAAATTGGCACCACTGCATTCAAAATACATATTTACCTTGCTTTCGCATTGTAGTGGCATAGTGTATTAGCTTAATAATACTTATTACGAATAAACCAACCAAAAAAAAAAAAAAAAATTATTTCAGAGCAAAGCAAAAACCCTGTTGCAATCAGCAAATTGCCAAACATTTCAAATATGTATTAAATGATTTACTCGTAATATCTTTATTATCTTGATAATTAAATTTTGTATTCGATTCCGACAATGCACTTGATTTTTTCTCTGAATACAAAATACTTACAATTTAGGTACACGAGCAATATAAAAATCATGCACAAAAATAGGTACATTGCAATTTGAACCCACACCAGATAATGTCGTAATCGATTTTAAATTGGTCCGAAATGAAAAAAAGTAAAAAAACAACAACTTCGCTCTAAAATATATTCACGGATCGATATTGCCAAATCATATTTTAAACTGCGGAGCACCAAAATACCGATACGGTGGCGTCGAAGCGTAGATTGTAATCGTGTTTTGGCCGTTAATGGAATTATTTAACGTGCCGGTGGTCATCAGGGATATTGGAAAATACCAAATATAACAACGAAATCGCGTATCAATCGTAACCTGATTCCATCCAACAGATAAATACTCCTCGTACCCAGTTACCCACCATACACGACCAAAAAACACCGGTAGCACAAGGACGACCAAGCACACAAAGATGTAAATTTTGGTTTGTTGGTTTGTCAGCGAACCAACTCACCACTATACAGGGAGGAGAGATTCCCTACATGAAGTTTTTTTTTTTTTTTCGTTACTTTGGTCTTTATTTACACAGCATGATTATTGCTGTATGTCAACATTTTGTTTTTTTCGAGGGAAAAAACAATTTAAAAACCGCACCAAGCACGAAAGTAAAATTAAATATTAATGGCAGGCATGCGGCGATTATAATCTTTTTCCTTTTTCAATTACGTTATTTCAGTGTGTTTTTATTAAAGTTTGTAGTCTGCTTTTCTTCAATTCACAACGTTTTTAAAAATTTAAAATTATTTTCGTCTTTTATAAACAAAACGTTAGGTAAAAAGAAAAAGAAAAAAGGTCGAAAAAATTCTTTAAGAAATCTCCTCGTCCTCGGTGAAGCGAGTATTTGAGAAGGCCTGTGGCTTGGAAATTGATTGATTTCTTATGTGTACGATACGATAAGTCCAGTCCAGCGACCTATTTACTTCCGTGTTTGTGTATTTACCTTTTATATTCTTTTTTTTTTCTTTCAGGTAAGCCGGAGTATTTTTTACTCGAATGGACATATATATTTTATATATAGCGAGCGAGTATACCTCCCGAAAAAAAAAGAATACCGGTGTGGTGAGTTTAATTAAAATACTATTAAAATTAAAGAAGGGCGTGTTTGGTAATCTTTTACACATGTTACCCGCGTGCTGCAGTTTTTTATAATATTAAATTATTAAAAAAAAAATATACGACGGCAAAAATACGCAGCTATCTGCCATATACTCGTATAGTGTACTCGTACGTCGTCGTCGTGAGAGGGTATTTTTTTTTTCTATGTCGACGGCGCGGCGATGTTTATAATTTTTTCATATAAATGTAATTTTTCGCGTTTTTCTTGCTTCTGCTGGTTTGCCAAGCTGCGAAACATTTTGGGCGAAAAAATGACGCTGTTATTTTTTTTAACGGCGACCGCACACGTTTCGCATAATTTTAATAAATTTTACAGCCAGAAAAAAAGAGAATAACAAGTCAGTCGTCTTCTTAGCTTCGTTTTTTTTTACCTTACTTCTTGCTCTGAGAGAGATCTACGCCGGGTTTTTTCTCTATTTTGGTTTAGGTAGCCGCACAGGTGTTGTCAAATTTGCTTACAGAGGAAAAAAAGAAGCAAATAAAGATGCGGAAGAGGATAAAAAAGATGGTGTTATACGAGCAAACTGTGTGAGCATCGGCTTAATCGGCGATGTTTTTTGACCTTTGAGGTTCGCGTGGTGTGTTGAGAGGTTTTTTTCTACGTGAATTAAGTATAATTTTTTACGTCGTTTGTGTAGATGGGAAAAAAACTTACCTGCGATCAAATTATTTACGAAATATTTCGTCAGTTTGTTTATAAGGATGAAAATCATACAATTTTTGAAGAGAAGGGAAGGGGGTAACAACAATTCTAAAAAATCATTTTTGCATTATTATCACAAAATATCGTGTATAAGTTGCCAATTTTGAAAAAGATGACTCCTAGCTCTCTTGAGCACGACATTTCCCATAATGATCCTCCATAAAGTCAGTGGATCTTCTTACAAAGAAGGTAGATATCTCAACTGATACAAATATTATTAAACCTTAAAAAACTAGATCGAAAGATCGTGCAAAAATATATCACTGCTAAAATTTTTACGTTGCAGAAGTACATTTTTAGATTTTTAGCAAATTTTTGAACATCAAATGCGGGTCAAAAGTGAGTAAAAAATTAAAATTTTACCAAATTGACCTAGAAAGCTGATATTTGGCAGGTGCTGTTTTCTCGACCCATCAAATCGATTAGAAATGGTTTCAAATCGTTTTAAGCAGTTCTGCAACCTCCAGAACAAATTAAACCGACTTGAGGTTGGTTTTACCCCGTTTTGAAGCCTCCAGCGACATTTTGGAAGTTCCCATTTTTCAAGAAAGTCGTAAAATTTGCCCAAATTTACTCTAGCTTGCAATTGGTGTTTGTTGGTGAGTTAGTTGACCGATTACATGCCATTTTTCCATAAACTATGCATGCTAGTTCTTAACCATACGTATTTTTGGCCATTAGCAATTTCACGATTAGTTTGAAAAATTCACTCTTCGTCTACCTGGAATTTAAAAAATTGGCTAATGACTCCAGCACGGGTTAATACCACCGCCAGTTAACTCAACGTGTTGAAATTGAGGTATAGAATAGATAAATTGTTTGCTTTCCAAGCAAGTTTGATAAAATTTTATGGAAATTTCAACTTTCAAAAATATTTTGGGAGCTCTAAAACTGCTAAAAACGGCTGGAAACTCTTTCAAATCAATTCGGCAGGCCGAAAAAACAAAGGGTACCTATCAAATTTCAGAGTTTTAGGTCATGTAAGTAGGTGAAATTTTGATTTTTTTCCATTTTTGGCCCAAATTTGATTTTTACAAATTCACTAAAAATCGAGAAACCAAGTTAAGCAGCTGGAATTTTGACTTGTGGTGTATTTTCCCATGCCCTTTCAACATATTATTAACTTAATCAGGTTCAAAAATTTTATGCTATCAGGCAGCAAAGTTATCAAAATGAGAATTCGACACTTTCATTGATAACGCTTACCGGAGTTATACTTGTTGAATTTTTGACCAACTATAACACTCTACTGAATTGTGATGTGTGATTTTGAATACTTCAAATTTGAGGTCAAACATGAACTTGGGTAATTTCATTTTTCCAGAAATATGGATTCGACAAATTAGCCTATGGTTATAATTTTCAGGAGTTAGATTGTAAAGTTGAAGTTGAATTTTCAAGTTGATTTTCCATAAAATGGAAAAATTAATTGAGCGAATATACCTGAAAAAAAAAACTAAAAATGTTTGTATTTTGATATAAGTAAACAGTCAAACAAACGTTCCTGAAATGCTAACTTTTTTGGAAAAATTGCACAAATTAGATTGAATATACTTACTTACCTACTTAATCAGCCATCATTATAAGTGGAGACTTTAGGCTAAATCGAAAAAAAATTTTATGGTTTGACTTTCAAAAAATAAATATAGGGTATAATTTTTGAAACCTTTCAAGATCCACTCGTCGTTCATTCGACTTTTCGTAATTTTTCAGCAAAAAAAAAAAAAAAAAATACTCGAGTATATTTTGGTTATTGCTATTGAATATACGTATCTTGCTCTCGAATCGTTTCTTAAATGCGAATATGGTGAGAAAAAAACGTTCATGTAAGTTCAGCTTCTTAATCAAACGTCGTGATTTTTTTCTGCAAATTCAGGGTAGGTAGTAGGTACCTATAATTAGTCTACAGTCCAAGTGCGAAATAGTGTCAAATAAGTGTGCCGTTTTAGGGGGAGGGGGAAAGAGTAAGCTTTTCGTTAGTACATACCTCATTAACATTCAAGAAAATGGACATTTCGGATTTTCAGCCCGGCACAGTAAAGAGCTGAAGCCTCAAAATCCCCTTTTTTTGAAGTTGGGAGGGGACAATTTTTTAAAAAAATTTGGTAGAGGACACCCTCCTGAGCATAGATATATAAATGCAATCGTTTGCCAATTTTGACACTTTCCACAAAAACGGCTCTGTGGAAGCAATAAGTACGGCCTTCGGGACAGAAAATACGCACCATGTAGTTTCTGTTTCAAAATATCTCCTATATTGGGTCGATTTTTGTCATATTTTTGACCGAATTTTAAACGTAACAAACCCTGCATTGAAGTTTACCACTCAATTGCAGCTAGTATCGTTGGAGTTGATTAAAAATGTCGTGAAAATGGCTTCAAATGGCGTTTGAAATCGACAAAATCGTGCATAGAATTTCATTAAACTTTATGGATATTTTGAAATTTTATGAAATCAGAATTCCTTGAAATATGCTTGCTTTCACTATTGGCGATCTGCAAAAAAAAAAAAAAAAAACAACCTCACCATTTGAAAATGATTCATTTGTTGGGTCTCGCGAGGTGTTTGTAAGATGTCCTTCTTTGGAGAAAATATTTCGGAATGCAGTAAATTCAATGGCAGAAATCGACAAAATCGTGCATAGAATTTCATTAAAACTATTATGGATATTTTGAAATTTTATGAAATCAGGATTCCTTGTTGACATATGCTTGCTTTCATTATTGGCGATCTGCAACGAAAAAAAAAAAAAAACAACCTCACCATTTGAAAATGATTCATTTGTTTTGGGTCTCGTGAGGTGCTTGTAAGAAGTCCTACTTTGGAGAAAATATTTCGGAATGCAGTAAATTCAATGTCAGATTGCGACCGGTGACAGACTTTATAAAGTCTCGAATGATTTCATCATTGTGCCGAGAACTTGGAAAATGTCCATGATACTAAATTACTTGCATGAGATTGAGTTGCCATGAAACAATTCGATTAAAAAATTAGCTAGATTCTTATATGAGTAAAATGAAGAGATTTCCTTACGTTATTTCTGGTAACTATAAGCCAGTTTCTTCTGGGAGCATCACCTTCAGTCCCTGTAATTTTCTCGTGACAAGCTTCGCATTTTAAAGCTGAATATTTTTTAGTAGCCGTAAGTCCAGCCACGTAATAGACGACAAAATAACATTTTCCTCTATTGCGAGAGAACTGAGACAATAGTGAGACTATTGTGGGAAAGCTTTCATTTGCGCTTTCAAGTGATTTTCCAAGTAGAAAAAATCGTCGTTGTTTCTTATCGACATTTTTTTAGGTGTTCAAATCTGACAAATTGATAAAACATTGTGACCACAAATAATCCTTTTTTCTAGGAATCAGATTTGTGTTTTTCAACTAGGTATTAATTTACGTTGAGAAATATTTAGAAATTCCACGTTCATTAAATAAAAATGAATTGCTTGCAATTTCGGAAATTTTGCGCAATTCAAAGTCAATATTATCCTTACCGGTTGGACGAAAAAACTGCCACCACCTTCCGCCTAATTCTTGCCTAAAATTTTTATCGCAATTTCGCTCGTAAAACTGAATTGTGAGGAAATCCGCAGATGAAAAAATTTCGAAACCGTTTTACAAGCGTAGAAACTATACCAAACAAGGCTCGTTAATTAATTTAGCGGTTATTTAAGTTTTTGTCGGAGAAGTTTTTGGCTTTAGGTCAATCGACTTAATCTTTTTAGTACGCATCGGGTATATGCTGATTAATTCATAAATTATTTTCCGGTTCGACTTATTTTCATTATAGCGAGCTTTTATAATCCGAAATAATTCGAATGGGAAGTTGGCCTTAATACCGAGAGCTCTCTGCGGAATACGCGAGAGCTGCAGCCGGAGCCACCAAGTGAATAGCTTGCGGCGCGGCGAAAGGCGATGCAGAGGGCGATTTCGTTGATAAAAGTAAATTTTCAACTTTTATCATCTGCTTATTCATTAGGTTTCGAGAGTCAATTTGCGGTCTGTGTATATATAGTATGTAATGTACATATTTGTCTAGAAATATAATTCCGGTCTGTTTTCGAGGCCTCGGTTTTGTGCAGTTTTGCGAGATGGGATGGATGCTGGCAGAGGCTGTAGGTAATTAATTATACTGCCGCAACAGTGCGGTCTACATGGTCGCGTATTTTACGTTGGTAATCGAGTCTCCTTTTTGTTTGTGATGATTTTTCGAGGATGAGTGGAGACATGAGGAGGGTTGGTTGGTGTAGCTATACCTAGTTGAAGTTATGAATTGATTGAAGAAATGATGAAAGAATTTTTTTTAAAATCAAAATTGAGCCTGCAGGCTTGATTTTTAGTCTAGTTTGTACTACGTTGGTTTCCAAGAAGGAGAAGAATAATCGCTTACAAATCACTTATATTGTGAATATTTGTTAAAAGCATGCGTTGGATGCGAATTTTACAAGGGTGTAGGGGGTTGCCACCCCTTCCATATTTATAAAAATTCGGATTTGTCGGCAAAATCGATCTCTAAAGGTAGGACTTTCTCCCAGGATGGCCAGTTTTAGAAAATAATCAACAATACTTACGTGATGACGAAAATTGAAAAGTAAGTATAAATTCAGGTTTTTGTATTTTTGAATTTACATATTTGTTCGGTACTGCACGTTCTAATCATAGTTAAGTACATCTTCAGCCACCCATCTACAAACGTCTATTTTACGCATAGAACACTTACAAAAATGTCAAAAACATTTTTTCATGCTCCCAAAATAGAAAAATGGTCAATTTTCAACTACGTGCAAAATTTCCCGAACTAAATTTATAAAAAAAATATCAAAATTACGAGTTAGGAAGGATCTCGTGATGTTTCATACATTTTATATAATTTTGACTTTTCAAATCGATTGATGGTTTTCAGAAATATAATGTTGTCGCTTTTTCACCATTTTCATGTAGAGCTACTTGCTGTTCTGAAGTGAATATCTTCACTTACCGTACTTACTACAATGAGCTGAAAAAACCGTGGTCGAAAACAATTGGATCCGGGTGAAAGTGTTCAGCTCTCATTTCAACGAAAATTAGAACTTGTGGAGAGCTAACTGTCTGAAACTTGTGTAAGCAAATTTTTAACCGCTTCAGATTGATTTGTCTGTTGAACATTTAAAAATCGTCGTCATCCTTCTCTTCTCCTCATCCTGCTCATGTGAGCAAAAGTGACAATCTGAGATGGTGTCTTCCCATTTCAACAGTTTTTATTTTGAAAATATTTTTGATGTCATCAATTTCTTGAGCAAAGATAAGCAGAAGTTTTATTTTCCATTCTGGATCGTTTCATTTTTTTCTTACATCTTTGAGGTTAGATATAATTAGTAAAAGTACGAATTTGTTCTTTATTGGTGTGTCAGTTTGTAATCTTTGCTGAGGGTTTTCAGCCATTTTTCTATAATGATGAAGCATTCTTGAGTAAGTACATCTTCTAGTTCATCCAACATCAGTGTTCTTATTATTTTCAGTCAATCGATGAGGGGTGCTTGAAAATCTTGTATTTTCAGCAAATTCCTCTCGGACTCTCTTCAAGTAAGATTTTTTTTTCACCAAATTTAAAATCTGAAAAAACCAAAATATTGGAATCGATGAACTATGAAACTATAGTTGAGTAAATGCTCAAGATTGACCGAAGATGATGTGAAACTAAGGTTCAAGGGTTCAGTAGCAGCCCAAAAAACATTTCCTCGTTGATTTGAGAGGTAGTGTTAGCCAAATTTTTGGAAGATGACAAATTTTATTCCAATAAGTATACCTATCATTATATCAAACCATGGGAAGGGGGGGCTTTGTCATTTGTTCCTATCATGAATCAGGCGATGATTTATGAAAATTTAAATCTTCAGTTTTATATTAATGTAAAGCATTCTTACAAATCGAAATTTTTAGCGTACTTCTTGATGAATTGAGGTGCACCACATCAATTGTAGCAGCGAGTCACGCTCACGAAGTCGTCCACCTTGCACGAGCCATAGCCTATGTAAAGCTTTCCACCCTTGGTTTTGGGGGCCCTTCGTCCGGCAGGGCTCACCTCGCAGACCCAGTAGGTGTGCGGCTTATCTCTAGGACCCGTTTGAAAGACCGGTACTAAGTCCTTTTTAAACTCTTCTAGGGATCCTCTATCTTGCGAGTCGTTCTGGTTGAAGATACACTCCGCTATGGAGTCTTTCTCAACTGACCTCTCGATGTTCAGCAGAATTACCCTGAGCCTTCTTTTTCGAGTTTTAACGATCTCCAACTGCAAGTCTTTGATATTCGGGTCCTGTCGTAGTTTGTCTATGTGGGCTTCAGTGGCGACTTTCACGACTATGGACGCGGACTTGGTCTTCTTGACTGCCCTAACTTTGATCCCTGACTTGCCTACATTGATCTCTTTCAATACTCTGTCCTTGACTTCCTGGCTAGACTCCGTTGAGTCCTTGGCCAGAGGTCTGATGAGTACTGAGGTTTTCGTTTTATTGGAGAGTCGTTTGGCTGGTGACGACGACCTATCCCTCTTGTTCTGCATCCTGCCGCTTGTGCTGCGTAGGACATCGCTGGATGTTCGCTTTCTTGGTCTAAGCAACTCTCGAGTTCTAAGCATTTGCCTTAGAAAAATATCTATGAGGCTGATGATTTGGGTAGAAAGGTGTATGTTGCTGTATGCTGCATCAGTTGCATCGAGATAACTTGACAATGAGTAGTAGGATGCTGCTACAAACTTATGGTATTTTGTTTTGAGATCGTTGTCAGGTGTTATGGCCGATTTCTTGGAGGTGGATACTTCTGATTTCTCGTCAGCTGCGGAGAACAGTTTTCGCTTTTGAGAAACATGGAGCAGCGGGTTGAGCTTCAATTTAGATGAAAAATTCATTTAATTTAATTTTCATTCATTTTTTGATGTTGTATTTCTTTTAGAAGACGTTTGCCTTTTCAATTTCACTAGGCAACGATTTTGAGCTTTTTTTTAGTATTTGGGTTGAAAATGGGCTTAATCGATATTTTAGACCCCAAAACAAAAAACAGAATGAGTTTTTTGAATGTGAGTTTGTTGTTTTTGTGCTCAAGAGAGTCTGTCAAAGTTGCGAAAATGGCCGTTTTTACCCTACTTCGAGAGTTCGTAGCGACATCCACATTTATGTAGTTGCGAAAAAAAAACCGAGGTATTTCGGATTCTACGCACTTTTTTAAGTAAACTAATTTCCCCGATTTTTGATTTTCGAAGTTTCAAGCGCATAAGACTAATTTTTGTAAATACGAAAAATTCAATTTGAACTTCGGGTGAACACAGTTCCGCGCCACGATTACGTAGTGGAGTAACGCCACCATCGCCCGCTCTGAGTTTTTAATGTATTATACAAAGAAAAATCTTCCGTATGCGCTTGAAACTTCAAAAATCCAAAATCGGGGAAAGTAGTTTACTTGAAAAAGTGCGTAGAATCCGAAAATGGCCTTGTTTTTTTTTTCGCAAAACATCAAGAAAGTCGCTACCAACTCTTGAAGTAGGGCAAAAAGAGCCATTTTCGTAACTTTGACAGTCTGTCCTGATCACAAAAACAACTCAAATTTGAAAAACTCACTCTGTTTTTTATTTTAGGGTCTAAACTATCAATTAAGCCCATTTTTAACCCAAACATCAAAAAAAAAAGTTCGAAATAGTTGCTTAGTGTAGTCAACCCTTTTGAGTAAATTACGATTCGATGGGAAGTGCATTCTTAAATGTTTCTGTATCATTAAAAGATACATTTATTACGAATGACGTGAATGCAAGGAAAGATACGAATAGCTTGACTATGTGGCTGAAAATACACATGCTTATCGTTACTATATATGTGGATGTGCAATGCCATTTCGTCGCCAGTTGTTAATTAATTAGCGAGCAGTTTATTGCGGTCGCATTTTCGTTATGAAAATCAAAATAGTGACCTGGGTGAGATGAGGACGATGTATGGTGTGATGATGATGGCGATGACGATACCACGCCATGTTGTTTGCACGACAGAGTGCTGAGAAGCGCAGAGAAAGAGGTTGTGTTGAGCCGAGCTCGTGTATAGTCTGCGAATAGCAGTAGTATAGTACTAAAGTACTGGGAATTAAAGTTAAAATGAAATTATGCTATGTTAGTGTACCTACCACTGTACCTAGTATACGGGGGAGACAAGGCAGCCGAGAAGGAAACAGGAGGAGAAATACACCGGGATGATAATTTAATTAAAATTTATTTCCTTTGTATAACGATCCGAGGCGTGAGCTAACAAGGGGAGAAGGAGGAGGAGGTTCAAGTGCTGGAATTATTTTATGAATTAACCGCGTGTAGCAGGGATGACGGACGCGGACGACGCGGTGGTTACGTATTTATTTTATTTTCACCGTACAGTGTGGTAAACCGAATCGACATCACCCTGCCCTAGGTAAGAGTAATTTCTCGCTCGCGTGCTTCGAACATGTCGTAGGACTTGTATTGTTTGACGGAGTAACGCGGAAAAAAATACCCAGGCCCCGGCGTCGAAGTTTTTCCGCGCGCCTAAATACTCGACGCGGAGACGCGATGCCTGCCTGCTGGAGACTGGGAATGGGGATGGCGGAAGTTGGTAAATTTTTGTTTGTCTTTGCTTTCGCTATTCGTCGTCGTCGTTGTCGTAGTACAACAAAACTTAGAAACGAGCCGAAAGTTTTCACCGAGGCTGTGACGATGACGAAAGAAAAGCTGAGGCATACAGAGCACAAGATTCTTGGCGAGATATACTCCTCGTAGTATTTGTAGGTAGGGTAGAATTTTGAAATCTTTCGTGTCGTCGTCGTCGGGTTTTTCATCTCTCTATTTTCCTCGGGTTCTCTCACCCTCTTTCTCTCTGTGTGTATAGGTCTCCCTTGTGCGCCTGTTATGCCTGTTTTCTTGATGTAGTTTTATCGCGGAGTTGTTTCATTCCGAAAGAAAATCGTTCGAGCTTAATTCAATTTTTCACCTAGGAAATTATGGAATTTGACAATGTGTCGAGAGATGGTCTCCTGTATCAATGTATTGGTGGCTCTTGCTTTTCGCTTTGGGCTTAATAGGGTATACTCTTGGAATGTAGCAGCACAATTTGCACTGTGCTTTTTGTGGAAATCCTAATTTTGGTAATTTTACTCAGTTTTTTCTCAATTGATGTTTCTCAAGAATGATATGTCGGAGGATTTTGACCCCTTTCGGAGGAGATCTTAATTTCAAGTTGATAGTTATTCTGAAAAAATTTCAATGCGGAGGTGCCCCAGGAGAGAAGATATGGGTCCTCAAATAAGGCACATTTTTAAAAAAATTTATGGTTTTTTCGTTCCAGCCGAATTTGAGGTTTTGCGTCAATTTGGGCTATTGCCATCAAATCAAAAATTACTTTTTGGGTTCTACTCATTCAGCGATTATCACAGATTTTCTAAATGCTCATTTTTGAATAAATTTGTATATTTTAAAAGTTTTTTCTTTTCAAATATTTCGGAATAATTAGATAGATATATTAAAACTTGGAAAGTAAACATTTTTGAAACTGGAGAAGCATTTTGGAATGCAGTTGTGCCAATTTTTCGGTTATTATCGCCAATTTCAGAATATCGAGAAAGAAGCCAAAAACTTAATTTTTTCGGTTCTCTGAAATTACCACTACGTTCCAAAATATTTCGCCAATTTCAGTCATGATAATTGATATCTTTCCATGTTTTGGGTGCATTGATGCGAAATATTGACGAGCAGAAAAAAATTTCAGAACACAAATTTACATAAAAATGAGCGGTTTGCAAATTTTCAACCGCTTAGTTATTAGTAGAACCTTGAAAACTGTACTGATTGGATCTTGATGGTAATGGCCTGAGTCGACGCAAAATCTCAAATATGTACATAATATGTACTTTTTTTCTTTTTTTTCCAGTCGATATTTTGACAATATTGATAATATCGCATCACTACTAGTTAATAAAATTACAAAAAAAAAAACTAACGCAAAAACTATCTTGCAATCGCGGTTTGCTGATCGCTTCTTATTCAGTAAAGTGCTGTGACGACGACAAAATTCGCCAGTTTACCTGAGATCTTTTGCACATAGGTACATATTGTTAATTAAACCATTCTAGAAACGTCTGAATATGGTGCTCCGTAGAACCTAACTCAGGACTTTTCGATTTTATGTTGCACGAACTTCACTAATAACGCCATGAATGGTCCCATATCTTACCCGATCTTCTGTAACTGAACCATTTTTTCTAGAACAGGTTGAATATCGGCTAGAACAAAAACCGAAAAATCACGATTTTTTCAAAAATAATATGTGCATTCTCTTTGATGACCCATATCTCCCTCCCAGAGACACCTCCGGAGCAGAAAAAATTTCCGGGTAGCTTTCAACACAAAGTGAAGATCCCCTCTGGATTTGGCCAGAATCCTCTGACATTTTTAATTCCTCAAATTATCAGATTTAATTTGGAAACAGCGTGTCAAGAAAAATTCAACTAGGTATACAAGTTGATTTCTCAATTTTTGGCGAATTTTTTTTAAAATGTCAAAGAAACCCGAGAATTGATGAAAAATAAAATTTTAAAAACTTCAGCATAATTGAGCTGAAAAGCTGGACGTTTGATTATTAACTATTATGAACTTTTCAGATCCATTTCTCGCCTATTCCAAATATTTTGAACCATCCAACGCAAAACTAATTTTCCCTTATTGAAGTTTATTAATCAAGCTGTGTTGTAGTGAATCAAAATTTATTCTTTGTTACTCGGTGAACATTGTTCTTTCGCCTAGTCGAAGTGGTGAAATTTATGCTTGCAAATGAGAAAAAATGTCACCACAATGTAAAAATATAAAAAAAAAATCAACTTACCTACTTACTGTTTTGTGAAAAAAATTCTTCACCTCTGTTGGAAAAATGAGTTTTTATTTTCTTACCAAAATTTAGTTTTATTCGTTCGGTATTCGCGTTAGTTATGTAATGATTATTTATTGGCTGCGGAACCATAAAAGCATACTGTAAACTATCAGAAATTGATGGTTATTCGCGTTTGATTCGTGTTAAACTTTTAGGTTCAAGTTCATATTTATTTTTGGTCATTGGTAAATATCAACGCGAAACTTTGTCAAAAACGTATCTACGATCACAGATCGTATAAGGTTCATCGAACCTAAATTATTTTTGTTTTTATTTTAAAATAAAAATTTTGTTATTTTTATTCGATGTTATCGTTGAAGTCATTTTGAGTTTTTCAGTGTCGTTTTCCAACAACCTCGGAGACAAATTTTTTCCGGACAATTTTTTTTAAATGCCCTTCAAAATGTAGAATGTTATGTAATACTCCAAAAGTAGGTACCTACGTAACCTACTTGGAGAAATTGTTGCATCTTGCATAAAATTCCAGAATTTTTACATGTTGTATGATTTTGAAAATTCAAATTTTTTAAATCTTTTAACATCGCACACTCTAAAGTTGTGATCTGTGAAGTGGAATTTTGTATGCTACAATATACAAGTAGGCAATGCAGAAACACGATTCGGGTGTGATGGAGCCAAATTCTTCCATGAAATTATAACATACAACCTTACGACACAACCGAATTAAGCCTTAAAATACTCGTATGATATTTGCACATGTGTCTTGTGTATTTTGAAATTTTATTTGCAATCGATTAATGAGTGAGTGTGGTTTCTTTGTTTCAGGTGAGTAATGGAATGAATTTCAAACAAGATCCCAGGAATACCTGTAATCTCGTAAATTTCAAAAACCACTATTGGTCCTAAAAAAAGAAATGATAACCAGTAATTTTGAACCTGTAGTGCTAATGAATTTTCAACAGGTTTTATTGGTTGTAATACCAGCTTAAGCAATTTATTAATCGCTTTCTTCTGTTCTTTGGTAAACTCTTCCATTTCACACATAATCCGAACTAACGTATCAATTTTAAAGTTTCTATCAAAAAAACTTTTCTATGTTGAGTGGACAATGTCGGTACATTGCTTATAGGATTCCTGTGAAAGTTCGATGAACATGATATCCGAAAGCCCGTCGGCTTCTAGTCCGCTTTTCAGTTCTTTGCACTGAGAAAAATTGATGTTGGAATTTATATTATAAATCATGAGATTTTGGATGGACTCTGAAAATTTGACAATTTTTACTATAAATTATAGTAATTTTTGATTTTTTTAAATAAAATATAGTAATTTCTCTCAAAAAACATTGCAAAAATTACTATATTATGTGTGGCCGCTTCCTTGGATTCATCATGGATGAATCTCATCCATAATCGTCTCATTTTTTCGGGAATGGTTTCATCTTTGACAGGTGCATCATTATAGGATTCTAAAATTTCTTTTTTGAAGACATCCATACAATCCCTGTAAATGGCAACTGACGCAATTTGAAGATGTAAATCTTTACCAATCTCTAATTTGGCAATATCTACGTGATCTTTTCTCATATTCATGAGAAGATGTTCGGTTATCGAGTTGAATGCCTTTTCTCTATTATCATCATTTTCTTTCTGGAAAACCGGCGGCGACTTCGTTGAAAAACAGGTCAACTTTAAACATTTCCAGATGGTAGGACGGCTTTTAAGCGCAAATCGCACCATACCGCCGTATAAACGAGGTGATAATAACAGCGTATCAAAATTTCGTAGATTGTAATAAACATAATTATAATACTAATATTGTACATACAATAAGTAGTACCTACATTTATAAACTAAAAACTAGCCACAAACCAAAGTGTTTTTTCCCTTCGGAGTTTTGTGTGACTTGTAAAAATTTCTTTTTCGGATTTTTGTTCGCCTTCCTTTAATAAATAGGTAGGTGAAAATTTTAGCTTCTCAACTTGAAATTGGGAGACCCCCCACACCCCGCGATTGAAGAAAAATCGGAATCATTTCGATTCATTCGAACATTATTAAGTATTGCAATTTGGGTCAGAATTTTTTGAATAATCCCCTGATCAAGTAGAAACCTTCCGCGGTCTTCCAAACCGTTTTAGTCTTCTTGTATGGAGCCTGCCATTGTTGAAAAAAAAATGGAATAAATTAGTCGATAATTTTTTTGTGAATTTCTCATTTCTGTTTTGGGATTCTTCTGAATAAATCATATTGTTTGTATTTTTTCGAACGCCGAGGGAGCTCCATTCAAGGAGACGAATATTGTTGGAGGACCGAGGAAAGTTTTTTTCTTCTCATGGAAGGATTCCGACCAAAAATGAAAACTCCTCGAAATTTTTTTATAGACTTCATTTTTTAATTTTTTCATTTGTTTTAATTTCCTATGTCTGACCTCTTCCGATGAAAGCTCAGTGTTTAAAAAATTGAACCTTATTAATGTCTTGAATTTTTTTTTCATTTTTTTCCTGATTGGATGATGTTTTGGTGTCCAGTACCTGCTATCTTGAGGAGATACTCGTCATACAATAATCACCGGGAAAGAGCTATTTTTTTGAGAACTCCTGAATTTGAGAAAAATCAACTTCGAGCTTTTTTCCAATGGTTTTTTTTAAACGGGATGATATGGAAAAACTAAAGACATCAAAAAATTGTTCGAATCAAAAAAAAGTTGAAAAAAAATTTATGAAACACTTGAGAAATTTTCAGTTTTTTTACTTTTCGAAGTATCGGCAGAAAGATAGAACATTGGTTCGAAATTTGAAATTCTCTTTCTCAAAAAAATTAAAAAAACAACCCACCTCACTCTTCTGAGAGAAAAATCACATCTGTAGTAAATCATGATTCATTGTGTTAAATGATAGATACTAGATAGTTCCTTATTGTGTACTTGCTTAGTTTGGAGTGAATCTGATTCCATATCATAACACTAAAGCTCTTTTACTCGTACGTTTCGCGATCTGTGATAATTGAACGTGCAGTAAACGAATCGCCTCGAATGCGTTTTTTTTCTGCTCTTCAATTTCCGGTAGTTAAAAAACAGAAAAAACTCGTTAGAAAAGAAATTTCAACGCCATCGTATACACATTTTGTACGTAGAATAATTATGCATACGTGGTCGTAAAATTTTATTTCATTCGCAGCTGTTGATTGATTACGCAGATCTTACGAACGTTTTGTAATATTCAAAAAAGCGTGCTGCCGCGAAAAAAAAAATTGACGATTCTATTTTCATCTTTTTACTGAATAAACAGCCCAGATAATATCCTAGCTCCAGCTACAATAACCTTCCCAGAACAGTAGAAGGGTCGCGGCTCGATTAATTACTCGATCGTTTAGGGTATCGATAAATTATCCTGTATAGTTTTTTTTTTACAAGATTTTCTGATGAATAGAGTGAGAGGAGGGAGGAGGGTGTATAAAATACACGAAACGAGGATAAAGAAACACCATGTGTCTTTTAGTACAGTGTAGTCGAGATATTTTGTTTATCATAATGTACCAACTTCACCCCGCCAGACCAAGGCTCGGCTCATCTTATTCGATGAAATTCTTTCGTATTTTTATAAACCATCTGTTTAGCAAGATTTTGGTGTATGGTGCACGTATCGTATCGTATCGTGATACAATAGCTAGAGACAGAGGAATTATAGGACGATGATGACGACGAGTACGACGACATTACATTAGCGATAAAGCTTTGATTTCAGTTAATGAAGGTTTTTTCGGCTCGACCGTTGCTATATCGAGTTATGTATAAACCGAGTACATTTTAAGTACGAGCTGGCGAGAAGATAATCGTAAAAATTTATATCGAAAAGGAAGTATTATTACATAGGACCTGCTTTAAAGAGAACCTAAAAGTTTTTCAGCATTGCTGCGGCAGATAATTACTCGGGTATTATGGCCTGTAGAGAACGACCAAATCGAATCACCGAATTATTCCATCGTCTTTGGTCGAGTGTATCTATTTGAAAAGCTCACGTAGGTATTGAAAATGGCATAATTGTGTATAGTGTTGTGTAGATCTATGTGAGATATTCCAACAGGTCGTCGAAACTATGGCTGGTAAATGAGCGAACTGCGAGCCTTTTCGATGCTTACGACTATACGAGATGCCTCTACCTCTACCTATCTTATTGACCCAGCTGCATTTTAATTCGGTTAACTCGTTCAATTGACTCGAGACAACGGTTAATTGATGCGTTTTCGAAATAACCCGCATTTGCTGGGCGACGATTCGAAAGATGACCGGAACAAGGGCTTCGGTCTCTAACGATGCAGCGTTTAAAATATCACCACATAGCGATATTATGTGTGTGTGAAAATCACACGCGTCGATAGGTTCTCCTAGGGTGTGTAATAATAATTTCGAAAAAACTTCTTCTGTATCTTTATTTCCATTACTATCGTGTCGACTTTGAAGTGAGAGAAAAAAACCCTCGCGCATTACGGATTGAAAATTCAACCGTGTTTTTCAAGTCTGACTGGAAAAAATATAAGGGAGATGCTCATTTTTAGAAATTCAAACAACGACGCGAAGGCGTATTAAATTTTTCCTCTACCGGTATTATAACGTAAAATATCACTATGTGTGTCTGTTTTTTTTTCGAAAAAAAGAGCAAAAAATATTATACGAAGCCCGCGTGTTCGTTTCGGTATTTTTCCTCTCCTCTTTTTTTTCGTCTCGTTTTACGCTTTGCTTTTCGTCGCGTATATTTTTCTCCATTCAATACGCAGTCGGATGCGAATGGGATGCTGCAACAACTGAACGTAATTTTATCGACGCTGTCGAAGAATTGCTTATTATGCTAAATGAGTAATGGATCTGAGATATGAATTTTCAATTGTGCTACAGTTGGCTGAAATATAAAAAACAATTTAGCGTGTTTTTTTTTCAGCTTCCTCGTTTATATATTTCGTTCCGTCGTGTAGTCGTAGCCCAGCCTCGTATCGTCGAGTTTCGCATTATCGATATAGATTTGTTACTAGTTGTTCTACCTTATACCTTTACCCCTACCCTGGGTACATTTTCGTGTGAAAAATTACCTGTTTTGGAAAGTTTTTTCTCCTTGTATACTTTCGAAGAGCTGCGATGTCGTAAGCTCGAAGAAGTGGGGGTTTTTCATGTTGGTTGTACGATTAGAAGGATGCAGGGAGAGGGGGATTTCAAATGGTGTACAGTTTGAGAGATTATAGTAGGTAGGTAGGTTGGTAGGTATAAAAAATAGTCGTGTTTTTCAGTATTTAAAATAGGATATTTTTTGTTGTTTGAGTTGATCATGTGTTGAGTATTGTGTTGCTATTTCTTTCAAAGGAGATCATTCGAGGGAAGAAATGAGAACGGTCGCCTCGATTTTGAAGTAAAAATCAGGAGAGAAACTGGATCTAGAAGTTTTCTTCTAATCAGGACTGAGTATTTAAGGCGGATCGAAACCAATGTTATTTGTCAGGTAGCGGAGCTCAATATCTCGTCATTTAATAGACAATCAAAAAAATGTCAGAAAACTAAAATTCATCTTACCTATATGGGAATTATCTATGGTCCATTTTTTGTCTTTAATTAATAAGTATGTCTACTTGTTCTTTCATTTCCGAATGGATAAAACAATTTGGGCTAATAAAAATGAAAAACCGTAGGATCACAAATCACACAATAAAAAAGCACCAACCTACCTCTATTCTTCTCGGTAGCAATTAATTAGGTATATTTTTTTGAATTAACTCTTTGGGGGCTTTCTTGGTACCTATTTTGGGAAACAACTGCCCAATTGGGCAAATTACAAAAAAGTTGAGCTTTCAAAAAAAAAAAAGAATTTGGAAAATGAGAGTTTTGAAAAAGCTCAAATCCTTCATTTTAGATGGAATTTTTTTTCCTGAAAAAAATTAACGACATAAGTATGGTATTTTTCCTATACCTACCTGAGTGGAACATGATCTCAATCGGTGAGCAATTTTTTGTAAAATTCTGAAAATTCAAATTTGACCAAATTTTTTATCGAAGTACTCAAAATTTGATCAAATGAAAGCAAAAAGCTGAAAATTGAATTACCAGTGCTCTTTTTTTGACTTCGATTGGTGGTTTACGTTTTTCTAGAACTTCAGCTGAGTTTTGGATTTTTTATTATTGAAATGATTGTCTCAAAGAAACCTAAATGAAATTAGCTTTTGTATCGTAACAATTTCGATAGATTTTGATACAAATTTTGAGCATGAGTTTTTATCCAGCTGATATTTATTTTAAAAAAATAAATAAAAAACTCACCTAAAATTTGATAATTTTGGGCATCTATGAATCCATGTGTTCAGAGACTGTACACCTAACTTGATTGAAAACGGTCTCAAAGACGTTTTTATTGTAGCTTTTCAATGCGATTTCTCCAGCATTTATTGAAAGGTTCAGAACGGCTCAAAATAGTTATCAGTCGATTGAAGAAGTTGATGAGGTCAAAAATAGGGTACAAGCTTAGTTTCGGCTTTTCAAGTCAATGGGATCAAAATTTTTAGCTTTTCATAAAAAATGGATTTTCAAAAATTTACAGAAATCGTAAAATGAAATTCAGTGTTAGTCCGAAATTTGGCCCTTGATGCTCTCAGTCTTTGAATTATTCTGTGTTGGATCACAAAATTTTCAAACCGGATGAAATCCCTTCTTTTGAACAAGTGGGAACACCAGAAACTTCAGAAATGGGTTGGTATCAACCACCTTTGAGTTCAGTAGTCCGTGATACTTTCTGGCTCGACACCGAATTATTAAAGTCGATCGATTCGAGAATTTGTCAACGATCTATAAACGACACAGCGACACTCGAAGACGAAGATTTCAGCCATTTTACTCGAAAGAGAGAAGTAATAATCTATTTCATATTTTTAGAGAATTCGACGTTTGATGTCTTTTTCACTTCTGCGGAAGTATGTATATTGCTAGAAATTGTCATCGCAAATCGAAAGGGAAAAAGTTGTACGCGAAACAACTATCTTTAATTTGCTGCTATTTGCATATATTTGGCAACGTGTCAAAATAAGTTGCTTATTTTAGCTATATAGGAGCATTTTTTCCCTTCTTAACATTTTTCCTTTTTTTTTTCTTTTTTTGCATAGACGACACGCTTATCGCGCTTATGGAGATGTGTGTGTATGCAAAGAAATGATGAAATTGCGTAAATGTTTGCTCATTTTTTTCTGCCTCGTGGAAGCAGATGTTTTAAATTTACAAGGAAAAGTCTCAGTATGTGAAAAATTTTTCTATTTGATTAAAATTTTCGCTTTTGATGCAAAAAAAAAGTAGGATATTTTTCCCCAGCTAGGGAAGGAGAGGAGGATGGCGAAATATTTCACCTGTGTGTTAAAAGTTTGATCGTTGGGATGCGAGAGGAATTTCGCGAAGATTTTTTTGTTGCGTGTGGAAATATGTAGGTAGGTACATACTTGCCTAAAATGTAGTTATGTTTCTGAAATTATTACGGGTTTTCAAGCGTTTGTGTTTTCGCTTCTTGGACTCGAAAATATTTTACTAGGGAGAGTGAAAGAAAGTGGAGACGTGCGAGAATTTCGTTTGTTTGTACGTAGATTTATAATGTAAAAGGGTTGTTTAAAGATATGTCACCTTGACCTTGAAATAATCCAAATGTTGGAACGTTTGTTTTTGAAATGAGCTAAAAAACGATTTGTTTACTTCCGCGCTTTCTGTTATGTTTTTTTCACGTCTGTCGACCTTGAATTTCATCAAAACAATATGGATTTTATCGTTTCCCTTTGGTTTGGAATATTTTCTTCTACACTGTTTTTCATGAGTAGAAATAGATCATGGAGAAATGGTGAATATTTGACTCGTTGAGGCAAATCTAAAAAATATATAAGATTTCTTACTGTTGGTCTTCCATGACGACCATGTTACCAATGTGTTGGCTATTTTTATGTAGGTATTTTGAATTTAGTGAAGTACTTGACTTAATTACGATTCGTCACCTTTGGAGTTCTAATGGGTAGTTGGGAATTTTCAGATCATTTGAGTGAATTCATGTGTTGAAAATATTATTTTCTCGATATTACTAGTAAATTATGCCAAAACGTCGAAGTACATAGTATATATGTATCGTATCATTTTCAAACTTGAGATAATATTTTGGTATGCAGTGCTACCAATTATTTGATCATTGTTGCCAACTTCAAAAACTTGAAAAAAATTAATAAGTTTTCGCTTACATTTCTCGTTTTTTGTTTTTTGTTTTTTGAATTGGCACCGATGACCAAAGAATTGCCACCACTGCATTCCAAAATAGTACACTGGATTCAGAAATGATATCTTTCAATCTTCTGACATAATTCCACACACGATGATGTCAGAGAAGAAAGTATTTTCAAAACACAAATTTAACCTAAAAATGCCAATTTTCATCCGCCTTGGACTCCTTGATCGATGCAAAATCTCAAGTATTAGTATTACCCATCTTTTGGAGGAACTGAACCATTGTTTTGTACGAGTTGGGTAAAAGCTAAAAAGTGAAAACCACAATTTTTCCGAAAATTCTCTGTTTTCGAAAACCCATGTCCTGAAATTTTTTTGGACGGCTTTCTATTCAGAATGAATGTCCCCACCGCATTTGGTCAAAATCTTTACGTGGGTTTTTTATGGCGATTTCACCTGGTGCATTTTGCTGGTAAGTCAATGTCATGCCATAGAGAAAACTGAGTATGTCTGGCTCGAAGGACCAAATTTTTCATATTGAATACCTTAAATGATAAACATGAGTTCTGTCTG
Organism: Planococcus citri; assembly: GCF_950023065.1. Taxonomy (NCBI): domain Eukaryota; kingdom Metazoa; phylum Arthropoda; class Insecta; order Hemiptera; family Pseudococcidae; genus Planococcus; species Planococcus citri. The sequence continues at coordinate 59,487,132 of NC_088677.1, read as the reverse complement.
TGTGAAATTTTCTTTCTCATGACGATTTTCGTCTGCATAACACAAAATCGCATTCAGAGTTGTTGATTTCATACTTGGATGATACGACAAACCTTCAATTCGATGGCGAAATATCGTAAACAGCGAAGCAAAAACCTTCTTGCTATCAAGGATTTCTTATTTATTGAGTACTGGTTCATCAGTATCGCCGTGGCTCCTGCTTTCTTGTTGTTGATTCCAGTCGTTTGAAAATTCGTTGTAGCATCATGAAGAACTTTCAGTAGTTAGTTGTTGTTTAGTTTATAATCAAGTTTCATTTGCTTATGATATTCTTATACTGAGAGAAAAAAGTATGCCAAGAAATACTCGTATATAAAATTGCAACGAAGTTGCTCCCTTGTCACGTTTTCGTGTCATCGTAATTTTTGTGTAGGTACTAAACTTGTTGGTACATTTTACACATCAAAAAATGAAGTAGAAGTAGAAATCATTTTTGTTCAGAATGTTTCTGTGATACGTGCCATAAAATTTAGTAAATTATGCAGAAAAAGTAACCAGATGGCAACTTCACTCAATTTTCCAGCTATTTCAACTCTCTCAGCGTGAACTTCAATTCTCGCCTCTCTATGAAAATAAGATCCATATGCGATTTGGAAGTTTTTCAATTAATTTAGTGAATAGGTTGGCAATACTGATGCGTCTTGTTAGAATCTCAGAGTCGAAAATTTATCCAATTGATGAATGAATACGTCATGGTGTGGACTAATCCGGCCCGAAGGACCAAATTCGATACACTGAATGCTTCATCTAGGAAAGTAGGAGGATTGAATGAACATTGTTTCATTGCGACAATTTTGCATTGCGGATCTTGAGAATGATTTAATGCCATCGAGTGGACAAATCCGGCTCAGAGGACCAAATTTGACACTTGACATATTTTAATTTGAAATCAGGCTGATAAAAATGATTGAATTGCTACAAACATTAGCTTTATTATGACGATTTTACCTTGAGCATCTTGACAAGATATAAACTTTGTTATAGTTATGAATTTTATTCTAGTAAACCTGATGATGTGATAAACTGTTGATTTTACATGCTATTAATCGAAAAGACCAAAAGCCCTCTTGCAATCAATGCTTGTAATGTTGTTCTGTGAGAATTCTGCGTTTCTCTAACTTTTTTTTTCATGGTAGATATTTCCCTTCACAAATTTTCTCTCGAGCATTCTATGCATCTGTATCAAACTCACAGTGCCTTTACTTGACCCAGGAAAACAAACTGAAAGAAAAAACCTTCCAATTTGAATCCTGCAAACAGCAGCACCATCATCACCACTTTAACATAAAGAACCTTCCACGAGCACAAAACTCGAACTTTTAGCTGAGTATATTCATCGTCCAAATGCACACCACTCAATTACCATAATACGTACGTTTACGTATTCGTGCACCAGAGCTAGCGGCGCAAATTACAGCTTTAAATGTTTTTTGAAAATGGTTTTCTTTTTCTCCCCCTCAAGTTGGCTGGAAAAAACGATTCGCCTCGGTTTTCTCCAGCAGCGTAATAGTTTTCTTTTTCGTTTATGTATACTTATACCTAACATCTGCAAGTTTCCAAGTTCTAGCTCGGTAGAATACTTTATACCTCTGTACCTGTATACTTATGCATTTGTCGGCAACGTGCAAAGTGTGAGTACATTAAAAGAAAATCTTTTTTTCGCGGAAACCAGTAATATAAAGAGGTGTGCGGCAAAGCAGTGAAAGGCGAAGAGGAAAAAGAGTGAGAAAAAAGCAGAAACAATACGAAGAAAATGCAATCATTATATCGTCTCGCGTGAATAAAATACATCAAAAGAAACTTCCAAAGCAGATACTTCATTTTAGTAATTTGTACCATCGAACGAAGGGTATATTAAAGGAGGGGCAGAAAGAAGAGTACTTACTTTTAAAAATAGCAATATCGCGTAAATTTGTTTATGTTCGGTTTCCTTTTCCTCCTCTTTTTTTTTCTCTCTCTTTGCCTCTTCATGCTGGTGTTGGTACTATTTTGTTCTCAAAGCGCGCTTTAACCTCAATCGAAGTCGAAGAGCGGGACGGGGCCGCGGATGCGAACATCTCTGACAAAATATTTACCATCTTTGCGAGTTAATTTCGTTATCTTCTGTAACCTCGCGGCTATAATGTTTTTATATACGAGCGAAGCTTCGTATAGCTACGTTATTACTTAGGTAGGTATTATGTATTATATACCTTGCATGGTATGTACGTGTCTGTATTAAGTATTTCTCCGTGTGGTGTGTCGTGAAATACATATACTTGAGGATATATTAGGTTCAAGTCGGTACACTTGGTGTTAGTTATGTTGTTGTAGGTATATTTTTTCGAATGCATAAATTGTGCCCACAGAATGATACGAAAAGTTTTGAAGAGTTGAAATCGGCGTTAAATGATGATATTGGTGAGATGATTATCATACGATGTTGAACTTGATTGAGAACATTTTTGAACCGATCCTGAGTATACTTGGCGTTTTGTGAATTAGGGAATCATTTTCGATTTTATCTCAGACGTTTTCTTTATATAAGGTGTCTAGTCAGGATAAGCAGTTTTGAAGCTTCTGGTTGGATTTTAATCTACCTTAGGTTTTTGAATCTTGCTCCAAAATACGCAGCTAGAAATTATCTTGAGCTGTGCAGGCTCATATTGCTGCGATTGAAGTGACACAGATCGTCTGATTCGAAATGAATATTTTTACTTACTCCATCTCAATGAAGTCGTTTCGAACTAATTCATTTGTATTTGGCGATGAATCGGGGCTAAAAAAAATTGTGCAGTTGAAAATTGGTTTGTGTAGTTCCATTTTTTTCAAGTTTGAATTTTTTTAAAATCATCATTCAAATTTTATGAAGCAAAAATAATAAACCCCTTTGTTTATGACACAACAAAACATCGTTTTTATATCTCTCGAAGTATCAATTTCCGAGAGCTTTTGCCCTCGCTTCGCTCGGGCATGTTGGCTTTTCATTTTGAATTTTAATTTTTCAAAAAAAAAAATCATCATTTCAATTTCAAATTTTGAAGCAAAATGATAAACTTCTTAAAAGTAAGTCATCACACAAAAAAAACATCGCTTTTTATAGTTTTTGTTCTGTATATTTCATTCTTCAAAAATTTTGAGTTGAAAATTTCAAGGTAAAGAAGTCATGAGTTAGCACTTTCATGTCCTCCCCCCCCCCGAAGAATGACGCCGGAACGGCCCTGTGTACTTACCATATTTTTATAAAGCTTTGTCCTATCCCTACATTTATGTATAATAATGAGATTTTCCGTGTACACCTTCAACCGTCCCCCCCCCCCAAAAAAAAACCTCGATTGTAATAATGATCGAAAATTACTTCAATTTATCTAAGTTTGTGCAGCTTCAAAATTTCCTTACAAGAAGCCCCGGATGAAATGGTTTCACTAGAAAATTTACTAACTAGTTGGGCTTATTGATAACATTCTTGAGCATGTCAATGTTTAGCTCTGATTATTAGAAACGAAGGAAAATCGCTATCATTGGCTTCCCAACACCCCTTGCGGCAAGTGGAACGGGGTTTGTTATTTTTCACGAATTGACATTTCTCGTCATCGTGTCTAACTTTGGAATCTGATTGCTCATACTCGATGGCCTTTGGATAGTTATTTCGAAACAATCAACAATTACAGCAACCTTATGACCAAACTTTTCATAAAAAACATTGCAGTCCTAGCCCAAAAATGGGGTCCATAAAAATTGTTCTGCGTCAAATTTCCCATCAGACGACCTATGAACCAACTTCTCCTCCTGAACTGCTGCAACTTGGAAAAAATCTCTTTGTAGGTGTTTTGAAATAAATTGGGAGTTCTTTCAGCAATATTTGCCAAAAATTTCGAAGATCCAAAATTGGATTTTTCTGAAAGCTCAACTTTCAAAAAGGTTGTCAAATTTCGGAGCTATAAATTTAAAAATTATGAAAAAAAATGCACGAAGCGTAAGTATATTTTTATGATACAATTATTTAAAACAACGAACTTTTTGATGGGATTTGTAAAATCGGGGGGGGGGTGGTTACAGAGCCCCAAAATTTCGGGTAAAGTGGGAAAAAAATGTCAAATATTGTATGACACATCGTTTCGTATGGTTTTGAAAGCGCTGAATACGAATATCAACTTGATTTTACACATCTATTCCTATCTTCCTAGCTCCTATTGGTCCTCCAAATTCACTGAAAATTGGAAAAATCTAGTGACATATGGTTTTCTAGGTTTTTGAGAGTGCTGATTACGAATATTGACTTACTTTTTTTATTCGACCCCCTTCAATACCACCATCGATCTACAAAATTCCTTAAAAATTGAAAAAAATCGTGTGTTGTAATGATTTGTTAAGTTTTTGGGTGTGCTGAATGTTTATGAAGGTGTGGTTTATCAAATTTCTGAAGTCGATGATGAGCATTAAAATGGAACAATAAATCTTTCGAAGACGAAATTTTATTGAATTTTTTCCAAAAAACTATAACTGATCATTTTGTTTATTAAACACAATTTTTTCCATTTTCAGGAAATTTTTGCTGCTTTTCGTGGGCGTTGAAGGGGTCTAAACAAAATAATAAGTTGATATTCGTATTCAACGCTCCCAAAAACCAAATAAACAATATGTGACACGATTTTTTTCAATTTTCAGCAAATCTGGGGGATCAATGAGAGGAGCGTTGAAGGAGTCGAATCGAAAAAAAATTATATTCGTATTTTTGAACGCTTTCATAAACGTATGAAACGATGTGTTACACGATATTTGACATTCAAATCACACTTTGACGAAAATTTTGGGGCTTAGCACCCCCTTGGTTTTCGAAACCCATCACGAAATATTCGCAGTTATAAAATATTAATATCATAAAAATGTATGCTTCTTGATTTTTTTTTGAATTCATGAATTTTAGGCTCAACGTTTGGCGAACTTTTGTAAATTGAGCTTTCATAAAGGAGCTGGATTTTGAACTTTTCAAGTTTTCTACAAATACTTTTGAAATTACTTTCAATGACTAATTTCAATTGATGAAAAATATATCTACTGATAGCTAATTTTTTCATCTGGAGAATCATCATTTAATAACTTACTCTTGACTTATTCTTTGGCTAGAATTTCAGTGAAGGGTGGGCATTTGAAGTACAGTGTTGAAAAAAAAAAAAAAAATGCAGAAAATTATAATCTCTGTGGAGACTTTAAAACGCTTCAAAATGTTGAAAAATTGAATATTGGTCCAGCTGTAAGATGAAGTACATCACAGCTTTTCGTCGGTTACAGATCTGCAGCGGAAGGATTCAATACTTGTGATGTGTTTGACCTGATAAGAGTTTGGATTAGAATTTTCAAAAATTCATCACACAGTATGAGATCATCATTATGAAATTTATTTAATTTGAAATAATTTTCAAAACAAAACCCAGCTTAAAGCACTTGCTAAATCATTCCATTACGATTCCCCATTCTATACAATATTAACTAATCCGTTCTCTTGAAACTTTCTGATCACACTGTATAATTTATACTTACCTAATATCGCTACACGAGCATTTAAAATGCGACCAACTCGTGAACCCTGTGTGCGAACTGTGAACAGCGTTCGCGTGCTAAGCTGCCATCATTCAGCAGTCTCCGAAAATTCGGTATATAAATATCGCCTAGCTGGATTTTTTTTTATTGAATTTTACTTTGTATATAGGCATAAGTACCCACGACGAGAAACTCGTATCACAATGAGTTTCTTTTTTCGGGCTCAATATTTACGATTTTTTAATAAGGTCAACCTCGGCGATTATTCCTTATTCGAATACGATTCTAGGTATACTACTACGTCGTCGTCCTCCTTCTCCACCTCCTCGTCCTCATTGCAAATAGTAAACACGCGGAAATACCCGGACCCATTTCGTTTGTTTGTTTGGCTGCGAAAATTCGGTCATACTGGGCTAAAAGTCATCCGGTATCCCTTACGCAGCTTTCACGTTTCGCCCTTTGCATTGGTCCGCTTTTTAGTCTCTCTCGCCTTATGGCTAGAAATCCGACTTAATCTCGTTTAAAACTATCTCCGTCAAATGTACTATCCTTCGTTATTTAATATTATTACCGCGGAGGTTTTTATAAATCTAGTGCGGTTTTTCTGTTCGCGAGATGCTGGTCCTAGTGCGCAGCTCGGGGGGAGGAGAGAAGACCATGGTGTACGACTAGGATTGAATTAAATTACCTCGTTTAAAGGGCTTTATCGTGTTTCGATGGACGATACGCGTATAACGCGTGAAATTATTTCGACTTTTAGTATCGTGTTTGCAAGAATAATTAGAAACGATGTTGTGCAAATGTGTGAGTTTTCACGTATATTTTTCGAAATGAATAAATAATTTCAAAATTGCTTCGTGTTTGAGCAAAAAAAAACCATTAAATTTTAGATATCACTTATTAGATACTGATTTTGGAAATTGAAGGATTTACTCAGAAGAACAAAATTTTAAAAGAGCAAGTAGAAACAAAGGGTCAAAATTGATGAGCATTTGTGATGAAATTCAACCCACCGAAAATTTTTCAATTCTCTCTAGCTCTTCAATTTTTTGAGGACCCAGATGAGCTTCGAGAAAAAAGTTTCAAAAGTTAGACTTATATTCGCTGTTTGCCCTAAATTTCGGGGTCAAAATGCACAATGGGAGAAAACATTTATTCCGGGCGACGTCGGACACCTCAGATTCTTTGTTGAGAATATAAAAATATACTGGATTACATATTTTTTCAAAAATTGACGCTTTTTGAGGATTTCATCAAAAGTTGTCTGGAGAAAAGGGTATTCCCGGTTAAGATAGGTGAAATGGCCCTGTTCTCAGATTTGGAAAATCATGATGGATTATTGTTGGGTACCTCCAATAAAAATTTTCGAGCGGAATTTCCGCCCCCCAACCCACCCCCCTTGGTCAGTATAGCCAAAAAACGCGTTTTTTGGGAGAAAAATTCGGTATTCATGAGTGATGGGGATAAAATTCTGGTACCACGCGGAATGTGTAGGGAAAGCCTGGGTCTTTCAACACGATTTTTTTCAAAAAATTTTATCGTAGTGGTGGGGGTAAAATTGACAAAAGAAAACTTTGAAGCGCCACAGCTCCGACGTGAAGAGTACTACACAAAAACTGCTTTCGCCAAAATGTGTCTTTTTACAAGTACTTTCTTCCTACCAATCCATAAAATTGAAGTTTTGTCTGCAAAAGGCTCATTTTTGCAAAAAACCCTGAAAAAGATGCGTTTTTCGCGTTTTTTTGCAAAGTTATGCAAAATATGCGGAAAATGTATGGAACAAAAATATTGAGCGTGAAATTTTACCCTAGAAAACGTGTTCAAAAGGTTGTCAAAATGCTCATCTACTGAGCTAAGCGCGCGCACACATCATATCTTTGCAGCAAAGTCATGAGATGAGGTATTATGGCACCTGCACTATCTGACAATTGTCACCTTGGTCATGCCGCTACATAGTATGGGATGAAAAATCGCTAGGTACCTACTACAAACTTGTCAAAAATTCCTGCTTTTGCTAAAATTATCAAAAAAATCCCAACTTTTCTCAAAATTTCCAAAAAAGTCTCTCTCGTTTTTTACCAAAATTGTTGAAAAATACCTTTTTTGATGTTATATTAAGAAAGTCCTAATATTTTTTGCAGAAATGACCAAAAAACTTTGTTAGTACCTATCTAAAATTTTGAAATTTCCTGCTTTTGCCAAAATGATCCTAAGAAGTCCGTGTTATGTTTTTTGCCAGAATTGTCTGCAAAGTTCTGTTCTTGCCTAAATTGTCAAAAATATCTCATTTGCGTCAAAATTCTAAATAAGTTCCTTTTTTGTCAAAATTATAAAAAAACTTGTAACTTTTGTAAAAATTGCCAAATGAAAACTCTTGCTTTTGCCGAAATGTTCAAAAAATCTTGTTGCCTAAATTGGCAAGAATTCTTGATTTTCCCAAAATTATCCTAAAAAGTTCTGTTTTTTGCCAAATCATTGTCAAAATAATTCAAAATATAATTTTTTCTTAGTCATTTCAAAATAAATAGGTTTTAGCCAACATTTTCAAAACTCCTGCTTTTTGTCAGAATTGTCTGAAAGTTCCTTTTTTTTTGACAAAATATTGTAGGCAAAGGGCTTTTTCTGATGAATTATCCAAAAAATTCTATTTTATGCCAATCTGACCCGAAAAAAATGTGCAATTATACTAATTGTAAATAAAATGATAGGTAGGTCTAGGTATACCTATGTTTATCACATCTATCTATACATAAGATACACAATGTATACTTTTTTTTCAGAATATTATGTAGTATGGTATGGGTAAAATTAAAAATGCTATAAAATTTATTTTTCAAACGATTTGTCCCTCAAGATTGGTCAATTTTGGTTGAAAATTGTTTTCCTCTCATTGTCAAACCTGGATCAATTTAGTCAATTTTTTTATAGTTTGTAATTTAAATTTAAAAATATAAATACGATAGTATAATTCATCATTCGATTATTTTTGGAATCACTTTTTTTCATTAACTTTCATAAGACGTTGGCCCGATTTTTCTATAACGGTGTAAATTACCCCTCGATTTTGGGACATCAATCTGATTTTGAACCAATCCATTTTAGATGACCTTTTAGTACAATTTTGGGATTTTTTTTCGAAATTTTTGAATTGTTGTAAAATTTGTTGAACATGTATGTATATATGGCACCTATCAGATTTGAAAAAGATTTTGTTAAAATTTTTGAAAATTGAAATTGAAATTGAAATGTGTATTTTCTGCAAATGAAGAGTGATATTCCAAAACTCGCTTTGTCCATTTTCACAACTTTTCAGGAGAGAGGAAAAACAGTTTCCCTCTAAACGGGTAAATTGGCTTTTTGGGCGAGTTTAGCACTTTATTTGGGTGGATTTATGAGGTAGGAGTGTAGGTATACATTTCATCCACTAAATACTGCTGAAAAAAATTTCAATAAAAATGGACAAAGCGCGTTTTGGAACATTATTTTTTTAAAAATTTTTAGTGAATTGGCTATTTAGGTGAGTTTAACACCTCATTTTGGTAAGTTGATGATGTTGGAATGTGAGTTAATACTTCATCTACCAGGTACCATTGAAAACCCAACTTTGATAAAAATGGACAAAACGAGTTTTGGAATATCACTCTTCAAATACTGATTTTGAGTTTGATTTCTGAACAATTTTTGGGTAATTTGCCCATTCTTGGAAACTTTTTGTAAGTTTGACTTGCAATATTTTCATTTTGAAGGATTTTTTTTGACCAAGCAATGTGGAAACATGTTTAAAATGAAAAGACTTTGAAAATTATAACTGAATCGCTCTGACCTCAATTTGAATTTTTTTGGTATTTTTTTATTCACAGAGCTCATGATTACAATCCAAGCTAACTTCAGTAGATGAGCGTTTTGACAACCTTTTGAACACGTTTTCTAGGGTAAAATTTCACGCTCAATATTTTTGTTCCATACATTTTCCGCAAATTTTGCATAACTTTGCAAAAAAACGCGAAAAACGCATCTTTTTCAGGGTTTTTTGCAAAAATGAGCCTTTTGCAGACAAAACTTCAATTTTATGGATTGGTAGGAAGAAAGTACTTGTAAAAAGACACATTTTGGCGAAAGCAGTTTTTGTGTAGTACTCTTCACGTCGGAGCTGTGGCGCTTCAAAGTTTTCTTTTGTCAATTTTACCCCCACCACTACGATAAAATTTTTTGAAAAAAATCGTGTTGAAAGACCCAGGCTTTCCCTACACATTCCGCGTGGTACCAGAATTTTATCCCCATCACTCATGAATACCGAATTTTTCTCCCAAAAAACGCGTTTTTTGGCTATACTGACCAAGGGGGGTGGGTTGGGGGGCGGAAATTCCGCTCGAAAATTTTTATTGGAGGTACCCAACAATAATCCATCATGATTTTCCAAATCTGAGAACAGGGCCATTTCACCTATCTTAACCGGGAATACCCTTTGAAAGCATTTAAATCGACCAATAAGCAAAAAACAAGCAGAAACCCTGCAAAAACTCTATTGCAATCAACAAATAGGACACCTCGTGAATTTTTCAGATTGTGTAAGATTGCGTGATGGTGAAAGTCACGAAAAGTTGTGAAAAAGTCGATGTCGTGAAGAGTAGATCATTTTCTAAGTTCAACTTTAGAGAGGTCGCACTTGAAATTTTTGGGCATTTCAATGCTAGGAAAATGCTAGAATAATCCTAGTGACAAGCTAGCATGGCTGATGAGCCAGCATAACACACTATCAAAGAATGCTAGCATTATGCCAGCTTTGATTTGCTAGCAAATTTGCTGGTAAGATGTTCAAAATGGCGCTAGAGGTGCTAGAAAAAATATTAGAAACACTACTAGCAAAATGCAACAAAATATTGTCAATAGGGTTCGTATGCGTTCGTTCATCGAATATATCAGTAGATCTCAAATTTGATCTACCTTGTGTGGCTACGTGGCTCACACCTTCTTCGGACCAAGCTCGATCATTGCGCAGTTTCTCCGATACTTATGTAGCTGAGTCTTTCCCCAAATTGGGTACCGTAAGAACACCTCCGACCAGCTCAAGGTTCATCATATCTCGGTTCCAATTGATCGTCTTCTTCCCTTCCTCTTTCCCGATAATTTGTCTTCGTAAAAATCAATTTTTGAACTGACGTTGCTGTAAGGATGTCACAATCGAGAGTTGTTTGGAGAAAAATTTGAAAGCGCAAAACATTAAATTGGAGCATTCAAAGCAACCAATAAGTAAACAAAGAGCAAATGCAGAAACCATCTTGCAATCAGCAAAGATTTATAATTTCCTCATCGGTCCGATTTCGGAAATGGGTGGAAAATCTTCAAAAAAGACTCATTTTAAAAAAAATGATCAAGTGAGTTGAAGTGAAAAAATGATTGGGGGCTGTCAGGGATAAACAAACAGCTGAGAAGGCGTCAATATTCCAGCAGATATATGCCCGAAAACTAAATTTTGGGGCCAAAATCTATAATAGGGAAGAACACTTATTCTGGGTGGAGCTGGAAAAACAAAACAGCAAAAATATGTAGATGAAAAACATCTTCCCAGTCTGAAGGGTGCTTTTGAACAATTAACATGAGTTTCATTTTTAGATTTTGGTTGAAAACGAAAAGTTCTGTTTTTTTTGATAATTTTTCCCTGCATTAAAATGTATTGTTCGTGTTTTGTCACCGGAATTTCAAACAATTATTATTGATTAAATTTGAAAAATGTTGACATTAAAAAATCTATTTCTTTATGAAGTTGTTCTTTTTTTTTGAATTGTAAATTTTCCTCCAAAACTTTGGAAAATGGAATAATTGAACTGAAAAATTACAAAAATGATACCCAAACAAAAAAAAAGGCGAACTATTGATACAATTTATGTTTCTTTCAATAGAAACAATCCCTTTTTAAAAATTTAAAACAAGTTGAAGTTGATGCATCGATTGTGTTAAAATTTATGTGTTATTTTCTCATGGAGTGGCACCAAACTAGGGGGGGGGGGGGTCCCACTAAAAAAAAAAAAAAAAAAAATCCCCACCAAGTTCAAATAAGGGCCACCCTATTGAGCACACTGTCATGCTTGAAAAAAAAGGGCACAACTGTAGACCTATTTGGCGCTCATGATGTTCGAAAAAAATTTACCCCTCCCCCCCCCCCCTACTTGATCGCATGTGTAATTTATGTTTCAAGGGTCTGGAAAATTGGAGAAATTGGTCTGGAAAATCTGAAAATGTCAGGGAAAATCATTTCCGAACAAGCGTGGGTGGACATCGTGGAAAAATTCAACGGAGGAGTTTGTGGGGAGGACATGACAACTCCTCGTGAATTGTTGGAGGTTCATCATATGTATCTCGGTCCCAATCGATCCTCTTCTTCACTTTCTCTTCCCCAATAATTGCCTTCGTAAAAATTCAATTTTTAAATGATTGAAGTGGCATTGTAAGAAATGATGTCACAATCAAGAGTTTTTTGAAGAAAAATTTGAAAGCGCAAAACATTTACTTAGAGCATTCAAAGCAACCAATAAGTAAACAAAGAGCAAATGCAGAAACCCTCTTGCAATCAGCGAAGACTTATAATTTCTTCATCTGTTCAGTCGCTTCACTTGATGTCTAAGATGAGTCAAAAATCTTCAAAATAGAGCTATTTTTGAAAAAAGTGACCCCCTCACCTTCTTCGTTTGAAGTTGTGCGATTAGATTTTCTAAACATTCTTGACCCTTTGATTTTAAAATTAGATCTTACTTTCGGTCTTGTACTCGCGATTTCATTAGCGATAGATCGCAAATATTATGATTTTCCATCAATTTTACGACTCTTAAGTATAACATTTCATTTGTTTGGGAAAGGTTGAAAATTGAAATATTTCAATTATTACGATTTTTTCACGATCTTAGCTTGACCTCAGCTTCCTTTCCAATTTATTTGAGAAATTCGTATTTAATCGTTGAAAAAAATAATTCCTCAATTCGTACGTAAAACCACGATCCAAAAATCCAACTGCATGCCATTACGAAATAGGTATTTTTTTTTCAATCTTCGCTCGTTTAGCCATATGGTAATAGAGCATAATTATATACACACAGTATATACGGGGCCCAAGCCAGCCACCGAGACAAGCATCGGTGGCATGTTCGAAGCCCGAATCCGAAATTTCCTCTGTCACGCCATCACTTCCCCTCGTCTTCTTCATCGTAAAGTATACACAGGGAGAACGACGCGTTTTTTTATCGTTTGTATAACGCTTATAGGCGTTGATTTGTTTTTTTTTTCCTCTGCTCTTTTCATCTTTATAATATGAGTAGTCTATGTCTATAGGTGCCTTTAAAAGTCTACCATTTCGAGCGAGTAATTACAAACCGGATCCTTAATCAAGCTATATATTACAATTTCGTGTTGCCTACGAACTAGTCTTACACAACTCTTATGATGCATCCGAGTCTAATTACATATCTGTTATGAAGGTATGGGCCTTTTTGGTGGCTGGCCACATTCAATTCAAACAGCTCACAGCGTACAGTTTCCCACATCGAGTGGTCGACTCGACGCACACAGATCTACTCATAGGTAGTTCGTACTTCGTATAGATATGTTTATTGTGGGGGTATGTAAAGGTCGAACCAGTTTCCAGAAGCGTCGAGTCTTGAACCTGCAGCAAGCAGCATCCAGACCGAGACATAACTGCTGGGCAAAATTCACTTCTGCATGGTACAGGTGCACTGCATAGTTGAGGTATTCGGCACGTTTTGTAATAAGTGTGCACTGAGTACTGTGCACTTCTCTCAGTCTATGGTACTTGCTGCTTCGTCTCTTGCGGTGTGTATAACTACCTCGTGTACTTTCTCGCGCTTCCCTGCTATAGGTCGTGTGTGTTATTCACGATACGTATTAAATCTAGTTTAATTAGCAGCAAACTCGATGGACTGCAGCGAAAGAGCGCCGACCGACCGAGTCTAAATATATAACTACTAGCGATCTAAGCTATACACCGCATCATGTACTGTATAGTAAGAGTAATAACCCATTTGGTGTAGCCTGCTGATCTGGATCTCTTCTGCAGTTCTTTCTTTCTGTGTCTTCCATGAATCTTTTTTCAATCCAACGCTATCTTTTATAAGAAAATAAGAGCATAGGTACTTATACACCTATATTATGTATACGATGCGATACTTTATTAGAAACGTGCTGAGGAGTCGTTACCTTGTTCTTATTTCTTACTTTTTTTTTTATTTCACGCAGAATTTACTTATTTGGTCGATTATTAAGCGGATCATTTGGACGGGTAATTAGTTTGCGAAGAGGGATCGTTCCAATGAAATATTTCCAGCGAGATTTTATGCGCGCTATTAACGATCGCACATTGATCGAAATAGGTGTACTATAACTCTTAGCTGGTCTCATTCTTAACACGGTTCTCAGCCAGATTCTTTTCATGGTGTAGTTTTCATTGATGGTCTATAATGTTCAATTGTACGAGTTCCAACATTTTTATGCTTTGGATTCGGACTTACGCAGCGATCATTAATATGTATACTCGTACCCGCATTCCTTCCCTTGCTGCATCAGCTACACCTAAAAAAAGGTGCAAAAAATTTCTATGAACTGAGTGTTCAATAGGGTGGATCTGGATAGACTTTGATTTTTTGGGGGAAATCGGAAGGGAGATTTGATGAAATGTTGTGGAGGGGTTTCAAAAGACCGTTGGATAAATTTTTCATCCCTAACTTGAACCATTAGTTTTTTACTTCAGTTTTAAAATTATTCAAATTTTTAAATTTACATTGAAAATCCAAAAAACAGATTTTCGAATATTTGTTTTGTTTTTGGTGTTGATTAGGTATCATATCCACTTCGAAGGGTATGAAAACCGTTTGTGAAAAAAAATGTCTCCATCTTAGGTCATTTTACATATTTGTACCTACTTACTTGTTGAATATGTCCAAAATCTTATGATTTTTGCAAGTCCTGCAGCTCTCTGGGAAAGATGAAAAAAAATCAAAAATGGCTGTGTTCTAGGTGGATATATGTAAATGATCAATTACCACGAAAAAAAAATGTTTGGAAACTTTTTTTTTCATTTTTATTTAAATTTTGAAATTTGAACCCCCAGTAGAAAAGTGATGGCTCAAGTCATGGGTCTAAAATTTTTCCTGCAGTCTTTTGAGACCTCTCTAGAGCATTTTATCGTATCTCCCTTCTAATTTCTTCTCAAATTTTCCAAAAAAAAAAAAGTAGAAGACCATCCATTTTAAAGTACCTTGTGCATTAAACATGATCGATTTTCAACAAATTTTGTAATTGGATGTAGCTTAGATCTAATTTGAAAAATCGGTCAGCTCACCTGTATTGTGCATGGATGGCATTGATGACCGTCCATATTTTGTACAATTTCTGATTTCGAAACAAGTAGGTAACAGTTATAATACCTTCTTGAAAAACTTTTTCGACATAGTTTTTTCAGGTGCAAACAAATAAGTAAGATTATGTTTTCCAAAATACATACATACTTATTATTAAAATTTGAATTATTATTTTACTAATCTATCGAGAATTTTTTTGTAATCTAATTTCTTGTCATCGAGAACAAGCTGATTCTGAAGCTGCGGATGATAATAATGAAATGAACTGTCTGTGACATTAGGTTCCTAAATTTTTTCAGTGTTTTTGCTGCTTCAAAATAGCGTAAAATAAAACCGCATAGCGATAATCTTTCATTTTTTTCTACGAGAGATGGCCAATCAGGTAACAGCATTGAACAGTACTTAGTATGTACGAGTATAAGATGATGAATTGATGAAGCTATTTTAAGAGAATTTGATGCTTGAAATTTCTGATTCTTCTTCAGACTCCGTTATGATTCAGAAAATCTAAAAACCATTTCTCCCTAGTACGCGGTGGGTTTTTTTGATAATTCAAGAGAAAGTGATCCATGTTTTCTCCCAATTGATATTTTTTTCTCAATATTATGACTTATGAGGAATTTGTTGCACGTTCAGTGATTTTGAAGTATAGAGCAAAAATGAAAATTTACTTACTTAGTTTTCAGGATAAATTTTTTGATACAATCGTAGAAAAATCAATGGTATCTCTTCTGATATATCGTAAAAAATTCAATGGTATCTCGTGCTATCTAATTTAGTAGTTCAAAATTTTTCTTGTATAAATTTTGCTTTGAAAATTGAAAATTTTTTACTTAGGTTACATCTCAATTTATCGAAATTTGTTCTATTGGAGTATTTTTGAAGTTCAAAAAATCGCTGCTACCCCACAGTACATGGTGTGTTTTTTGATAATTCAAGCGAATGTGATTTTAAATATTGAAATTGGAGAAGGAATTTGGCCCGTATGCGTTGATTTTCTGTGCAACACAGTGATTTGGTCAAGAGAACTTCTGTGATAAAATTACGATTTTCTTCAATGGAATTCAACGTGGTGATAAATTTATTTTTTTTTCTTTTTTCCGTTACTGCTATCAGTCAGTATCAAAGTTTTCTCCCGATTGATATTTTTTTCTCACGTATTATGAGGAATTTATTGCACGTTCAATGATTTTGACGCATAAAGCAAAAATGAAAATTTACTTACTAAATTTCGTATAATGTGAAGGTTTTCTGTGAAACTAATAAGCTGTAAACATAATTAGGTTTTAATCAACCGGACAACTTGAAAAATCGGTTTCTGATTAACGTATTCATTATACTTACTTTTTAGTGCAATTATAGGAACGAAAATTATACTAAGTACCTATTTCAGGATAAGTTTTCTAATACCTTGTGTTCTTATACGTAGTTTTTCGCAATTTTTCTTGTATAAATTTTGCTTTAAAAAATGAAAAGCATTTTGAAAATTTACATCTCAATTGATCGAAATTTGTTCTATTGGAGCGTTCTTAAAGTTCAAAACATTGCTGGAGGCTCCAAAATGATTCAAAACTACCACCAATCGATTCGCGAGGTTGAAAATACCTCGATGCGTTGAATTTTCTTCAAAACATGTTCAACGTAATCTGGCTGACTCTCCATCTGGGCGATATCTTTCTTCTTCAGTAAGTTTTTCTTATGCGCGAATAGATTTCTTGGAATACGATAAGAAATGTTTGAATTTTTGAAAATTATTCAAAAATCGAAGTACGAAATTGGGCTACTAAAATTTCTCTTGCGTCGCTCTGAGGTCTTTGTAATATGAGAGTTCAGCGAATTCTTTGATGATTCTTTCCCCAACTCTCATGGTGGATCATGATAATACTCTATGTGTTGAGGTTATGTCCAGATTGTTGTCTCATTCTTTCTCTTTCAAACCTGTCGGAATAAATTAGCGCTAGAATAATTTTTTAGGATTAAATTAATTATGAAATGAAATTGCTTACTCGTACTTTCTAAAAATTCGTTAATGGTTTTCGAACAACTCTGAATCTGATGCATATAATATTTAAGGTTCCTGAAGAAAATTTACTTTCCGATAAATCTTTGCTACATCCATCTGTGCTGCAGATGGAATAAATATTTGCACTACCTACTATAAAAAAAAGGTTAGATGGAAGTGTTGCCTGTCTCAAATTTGAAGGGGCAAATTGCGTTTTTCAAAACCAACAGTTGAAATTCATTTTTGATCTTGGGATTGGGTAAAACTGAACATCGAAAACTGAGCAAAATCACATAAATTATGACTTTTCCCCCAATTTGCTAATTGAAGGGGCTACGAATAAGTTTTAATTTCAAAAAATAATTGCGAAAATGAATAATTATTTTATTTTGATCATTTTTTTTCCAACTCTGAAATTTAAAAAGATTTGAGAGCTTTTAAAAGTTGGTAATTTTACGAAAATTTTCACTTAATTGTCAATTTCTTAAACTTCTAAATTTACTTACTTCAAAAATGTTAGGGTTGGAAAATTTATCATAACAAAATTTGTTTTTTTTACGGCTTACTATTCATTTCCGCAATTATTTTTTTTTCATTGCTATTTTTTGAAATTAAAATTCATTTACAGCTTCCTCAATTTACAACTTGAGCAAAAAGTCATAAATAGGTACGTATGCGATTTTGTTAGTTTTCCATGTTCTACCCACTCCCAGGGTCTAAAATGAATTTTGATCGTTAGTTTCAAAGAATGCGTTGTTGACTGTATTTTACAGTTGTATCAGTATGTACCTAATTTCACTTTTGAACATGATTTTTTTCATCTCAAGTAATTTTACTAAAATATGCCTTGATAAATTTTATTTTTTTTTCATATTTTGAACCTCTCACTTCTTTATCAAAAGGAACATTTACAAATACAATATTGATTGATCCCTCTGTGTCATCGGCATTTTTAGTAGAGCTATATAAAATAAGATCGCAACATTTTAGTGACATAGTCATTAACCCAAATTGAATTTGGGTATAAAATTGAAAATTTTTGGACAATTTTGTGAAAATGAATTGGCAGGGGGGAAGTATCGGTACATTTTTAATTTCAAAAATGTCCTTCCAAAAGGTCCTCCTTTTTAGTTTTCAGATTTTGTTGGACACCCTGTGAAAATATTCACATTGCATTTATTTGCATCAATTTTTTTCTACATACTCGTATATTGAAAAAATTTAGAATTCGATGCTTGAAATATCTGATTTTTTTCAGAATCCGTTACCTATTCATTTTAGAAAATTTAAACCATCACCTTCCCCCTTAGTACCTAGTGTGTCTTTTGAAGATTCAAGAGACGGTGATCTTAAAAGTTGAAATTGTGGTAGGAATTTGGTTCGTGGTCGTTGATTTTCTATGCCACACTGGGAGATGGAGAGAACTTCGATAATCACGATTCTCTTTAATGGAATTCAACTTCTTGAACAATTTATTTTTCTTTTTTTTTTCACAACCAGATTTTCTCTCTATGATATTTTTTTCAATATTATGAGGAAATTGTAGCACGTCTAGTGGTTTTGACGCATAAAGCAAAAATGAAAATTTACTTACTAAATTTTCAGGATAAATTTTCTGATAGGGATTCCTTTCTGCAAAGTTCACGATAAGTGGTTCATCTAAATTTCACTTTGGAAAATGAAAAGGATTGTGAAAATTTGCATTCAGACTTGTTTTATTCAACTATTCTGGAAGCTTAAAAAATCGCTGGCTTCAGAATGATTCAACTATCAATCGATTGGTCAAGTTGAGAAAACCTCAATGCGTTGAATTTTCTTCAACACAAGTACTTACTCGTATGTAGGTACACAACTACACATTACATAATTCAAACGTTAATTCCTGAAATTTCATGATTTTTGATTTTTTGAAAAGCATTCAAAAATCGAAGTACAACATTTGAGCTACTGAAATTTTTCTTGCGTTGCATGGGGTTTTTGCAATACAGTTGAAATTCATTTTTGATCTTGGGGGTCGGTAGAATAGGATTTATTTCCCAATGTGCAAATTGAAGGGACTATGAATAAATTATTTCAATTTCAGAAAATGGCAATGAAAAAAATAATGGCGGAAATTAATAGTGCGTCTAAAAGTAAACAAATTTTTTTATGATTATTTTTTTTTCAACTGTTTGAAAATATTTCAGAGCTTAAAAGTTGGTAAATTTACGAAAATCTTCTAAAAATTGTAAATTTTAAATTTTTAAATAGGTACTTCAAAAATGTTAGAGTTGAAAAAAAAATTGATCATAACAAAATTTTTTTCTTCCAGGGCGTACTGTTCATTCTTACGATTATTTTTTTCATCGCAATTTTTTAAAATTCAAGTTCATTCACTGCCTTTTTAATTTACAAGTTAGGCAAAAAGTCATAATAGATTTATGTATGTGGTGTTGTTTATTTTTCGTTGTTCTACCCTTTCCTAACTAAGGTCAAATCAAAAATGAATTCTGACCGTTTGTATTGAACACATGTATGTAATTTCACTTTTGGACCTAAAACAACTAAAATATGCCTTGGTAAATGATAATTTTTTCACATTTTGAACTTCTCACCCCCTGCTTTGAAATATCATAATATGCACTTGTACATTCATACCAGCATTTTCTCTTTCCATTCGACGAGTTATGCCAGATGTTTCACAGCTCTCAGGACACCCTGTATAATCCTTTTCGTCCACAAAGAACGAAAAAAACGCACGCAGCGGAAATCTCGGACTCGTCTATCAATTTTACGAGCTTGATTAGAATTTTATTCGCGCGGCGGCGGTTTTTACTCGTATATTTTACGACGACGACAACTCAGATGACTCGCCCGAACTCGTACTTATAATAATAAATACGCCAAGTATTTTAAAACTGGCCGGATTTCGAGTGAAAACTACACGCGTCTATTTGGCAAACCTCGCCCGTTTATTATTTGGTAAACTCCCTTCAGGCATCTTAATTTTTGCAACCTCTTAAGTACATATCCGTCGGTTGTTCGTCGAACCCAGCTCGTAAAAAAAAAGACCCTACCGCGAACAAATATCCGCACGCAACCCTCGAGTAGCACCACTTACATGAGAAGTATGACGAAAAGAAGACTATAAAAATATACTCGCGGATGATGAACAAGAAGATGAAGGAGGGGGGAAAAACTCAAAATTGGCATAAAACTACTGCCAGCTTTAACTACACCGAAGATGATGAGGAGCTTTCTTACTATTATGTAGTCTTTCTACGAGTATATACCTCTTGTGTCGGTTCGGTCGCGTCCCCTTGTTTATAGTTATTTTCAAATTAATTAACAAACGCCAATAAAAAGTATTAGTATTATTCCCCGGAGCCAGATCGTGACTTGGGCGAATTGGAAAAAATCTGCCTATGCTTTGTTTTCTCTCTTTCTTTATTCTCGTGTTATGTTTTTTTTTTATTTTATCGCTACGGCGAGATTAAGAGTTTCGTTTTCTAGCATCCAGTCGATATACGTTTCATTGTACATAGTATGTTTCCGATTAGGTATTCGCGCTTGTTATCTACGCCGAGTGGTTGAAAAATTACCTACTGTATAATTCTCTTTCTACGAGCATATAACGACGTAGCCAAGATGGGCTGGCGCGAATCAGTTATAATAAGAAGGCAGCAGGCGATAGAAAAATTACTTCTGGGCTCCTCCTGGGTCTTGTTATTTTGCCTGTGTTCGTGATCTTAAGTGTAATTTTTTATATTATTATTATTGGCGGTGTTGGCGACGACGATCGAGTTGAATTGTTTTGATTTTAGATTTGAATTTATTTTTATGAGTATTTTTTCAGGGGAGGAAAAGATTCTGATATATAATTTGAAAAAAAAATTAGTGGACAGCTTCAGTTGAGATTTGTTGAGGAATTTTTTGAAGATTTAGCGAGTGAAAAAAATCATGAAATGATTCGATTTGCTGTCCAAATAAAGTCTGGACATTTTTTTAGAATACAAAATGTTGAGAACTTTGTTAGTTTTCTGTAGATGGTGGTTTTTTGGGGGAAAAATTGGTTGGATGACGATTTTTGTCCGTATTCTTATTTCTCTCCTTCCTGTGTACAAATAATTTGCTGATTTCTCTCCTTCAGAATTATCTCAAAAATTTTCTCGGGATCAAGTGAGCATCATGTCATGGCCATTTCGATGAAAACCTCAAAAAATTTGTTGCCTTTTGACATTGGTGTTTCTTGCGGAAAAAATTAGTTGGATGACGATTTCTAGCTGAGGTCTGATTTCTCTTCTTCAGTATAATCTGTAGTGCTGTACAACAACCGGATACTCGGAATGAAATCGGAATATGCCATCCGGTTACCGCTTTAACCGATTAACCGGATGATAACCGGATTCGCCGAATCTATTGTTTTTTTTTACTGTTTCTGTGACTTTTCCAACGCAGAGATTTTAATTTTGAAAAAAAGTCACAGAAAAATAAATAAAAACAATTGATTTGGAGTATCCGGTTGACATCCGGTTATCCGGTTGCAGAAGTAGGGAAACATCCGAGTTTCCGATTACCGGTTGTTGTACAGCTCTAATATCTCGAAAAATGTTCTTAGGGTCAAATGAGCATCATATGTCATGGCCATTTCGATGAAAACTTCAAAAATTATTTTGCCTCTTTGACATTTTGATGAATTGGGAAAATACATTTATGAAGCAAACGTGATTTTTTTTAGACCAATCGAAAAATGTCAAATTTTCGTCTTATCGCTTCAGATTGATAAGTTTATCTTATTTTGATGCTTTTTTTATTTTTTCATTTAAAAATTTTTAAAAATATTCAAACAATTGTTTTCACAAAAGAGTATTTCTAAATTATTTTCTAGAATTTTTTGTACTTTCCATTCATTTTTTTTTCTTTAGGCTGTATCATGTTTAATGCTCTATTAATTTTTTTTATGTCCAAATTGTTGGGCATCAACATTGTAAATACAGCGGGAGCTGTCAGCTGCAATAAATGAATTGAATTGAATTGAATTGAAATCGAAACTCAGTAATTGAAAATTCGAAATCTGAAAGTAGAATAGGACATTGTGATGAAAAACAGGAGAACTGCAGAACTAGCCGGACACAT
Source organism: Planococcus citri (assembly GCF_950023065.1). NCBI lineage: Eukaryota > Metazoa > Arthropoda > Insecta > Hemiptera > Pseudococcidae > Planococcus > Planococcus citri. The sequence goes on along the minus strand of NC_088677.1, from coordinate 59,465,091 downwards.
TGACAAAAAGCAGAGCAAAAATACTATCAGCAAGATAAGCAGAACTATTAGATACCCTGACTTCAGTTTTGGGTTTAAGCATTCAGAAAGAAGTTTGAGCGTTCAATGTTTCATTTATTGCACGAATTTTTCGATATTCAGCAATTTACCTAAACCTTTGGAAAAATCATAAAAATGTATAAAAAATTGACTAATGGAAGAAGGGCTCACCAGTGGGTATGAAAATTTCACATTTTTTCAAATTATAAAATGATAATTTTATAGATGGTCACTGGTGGTCAGACGTGGCGAAGACAGATCATTTTTTTGAGATGAGCACAGGAGAGCCAAACGTAGGCAGATCTAAAAGCTGAAGGATGGTAATTTTCTCAGAAATATTTCTACCACAAAATTCTAAGTTTGCTTATAAAGATAAAATTCTCAAGTATGAAAGAGGATTTTTACATGATTTTTTTAACCCATTGGAGGTTCTTTTGGTTTCCACGTTGAGGAATCTAATAAAATTGAAATTGCTTTAAAGGGTATAATGGGTACCTTGCTCAATTGACCGAATCTCAAAAAAGTCAAGCTTTCAAAGAAAAATCATTTTGGAAAATTATAGTTTTGAAGAAGCTACATAAGATCCTTCATTTTCAACAAAACAAATGAATATAAATTGGAAATTTTTTTCGAAAAATAATTCAACAACATGAGTAAAAAACAACGACAGAAAAAAAGTTGATCTGGCATTCTTCGAGTTGAGCAAAAATAAAAATAACTCAGTGAAAGAAATGCCTTTGACCAGAAAATGAAACAAGTCTTGAAATCTTTTATTGGAAATCAATGTTTTTATTTTTGCTCAACTTGAGAAGTGTCAGATAAATTTTTTACTATTACGATAATTTTGTTTCTTATTCATTTTCAAGAAATGTTTTCAAAAAGTGATTTTGTCAAAATGTTGTGTGCTTATTTCGTTGAATTATTTCTGAAGGTAATTTTCGACTTGTATTTATTTGTTTTGTTGGGAGTAAAGGATTTGGGCCTTTTCACAAATTCCATTTTCCAAAATGATTCCTCTTTGAAAGCTCAAATTTCTTGTGATTTGTCAATTGGGCAGGGTATCCTATTACACTTTTCAAAGCGATTTGTTTCCCCAACATGGAAACCTAGATAATATTTTTCACGACAAAATTCTTTAATCGAGTAAACCCTCAAGTAAATAACCCCTTACAAAATATAGCCATCTACATCTATGTTAGCTTGTACTACCTCTTGTTACTTTGTTGTACCTATACTTCGTTGACGTTTTACTTCGCATCAAAAATGTACATCAGGAATTTAACGCTTATGAACGCTAAAACGAATCGATTTTAATCTGATAATTCATCAATAAATACTTCATCCCTCTTCCCACACTTTATTTACATTCGCACACATATTTGATCGTGTAGGTCTGTGTACATAAGTACGTACTAAAAAAAATGAAAATAATAATAATAAAAAAAAAAACGAATGAAAATAACATGAAAAATCCTGCTACAGCCTACGTACGCGATTCGACCGTCAACTTTTCACATACTCTACACACACGTTCACCTCTTACAAGTTTGTTACCCTGGTAACTTGAGGCAAAATAGCGGGAAACTAAACGAAAATTGGTAATTCCATTTGGCATTTCGGTGGTCTGGTCGGCCGCTCGCCTACGTCATCGTCATGTAAACGATAGAGAAATCGTTTATTTGATTTTATACCGTTTTGCTTTATTATGGATTTGACCGAAATACTCGTATCCTGTGCTGTGCTACAGATTTCATATCTGCAAATATGTATGTATGTACGAGTAGTATAGGTACATAATATTATGGGAATATCGCGAAGGTGCCAAGGCTGAGTGAGAAGCATAGCCTGGGTCGTGCGGTTCGAATAAGCGTAAATAGACTCGTTGAGGTTTACGACAAAATGTATTCTGTTAGGTTAAAGGGTAATACCGCTCGTAGGAGTGAAAAGCGCGGGACTTGTGTTTTTGTTTGCTTATATTCGGTAATCGAATTTTCCTGCACTTTCTGCCTTTTTCGTTTCGTTTCGTTTCGTTTTATTCTCCAGGCAATAAGCAGCAATATTTTGCAATTGGCAACAACAAAGAGAAATTTTACAGATGTAATTACGTTGAATGTTGTTCTCGGTCTAGGTGGAGTTCTAGATTTGGGGTTAGATGAAAGGGGAAAGGAGGTGAGAAGAAGAATGGAGTCAAATTCAAGTGTTTTGGTGTTCTGGATAGGTTTCTGGTGTTGAGTTGTTGCTCTCTGTGAACCGTCTCCCTTTCAGGCTCTCATTATCAATTTAGTTTTAATTCATAATTATTTCAATTTTGTTTACAACTAACATACTCACTTTGAAAATTGTGAGCAATGAGTTTCTTCATTTTCGAAAAAACGTATTGGCTGAAAATAAAATCCTAGTTTTTCGAAAGAAATGCATTAAATAGCTTAGCTTACTTACTGTATCATTTGAAAAAACAAGTGAAGACACGTACGAGTAGAATCATTGACTTTATTGGTTTGTGAGACTTGAAAAATTGGTTTCAATTATTGAACATGGCAGAATAATTTTGGCTCATAAGAGCCCGATTAGAAAATTTATGTGGCCCAAACCTTTTGAAAACAATGGATGAAGATCATCTAATCGATGAATTGCGTATTGGGCTTTAAAATTTGAAAAAAGTAATTACTTAAATCATATTTTTGGTATGAGGGCCCTTGAACAAAATGTTAAGTGAGTGGAGGAGACTGCACATCTGTTATAGGGTGGCTCTAATCTTCGATTTTTCTCCCTTGATGATAGCATTTTTCTCAAAGTGAGAACAAGTAATTTTTGACGAAAATGAACAAAAAATTGATAATTGCCTATTTCCAGTCAGGAATTGAGTTTAATACTGCAATCAAGCCGGTATGAAGGTCCTAAGATTGCTATTGAATACGGAATGAAGAGAAAGATTGAAGAAAAACTTACGTAATAAGCACAACTACAAAGCTAAATGTAACAGAAGAGAAGTAGAATATAAATGTATGCATTATAATACGATAAAAATGCGTCCAAAATCACGTAAAAAGGTCTTACCAAAAAGTCACTTGGACATTCTTCATTAAAAATGGAATCAACATCTTCATCAGAAGATGAGTATGTAATTGAGTACAGTAAAGCACATTTGTGCCTCAAAATTTTGAGAAATCAATTTTTCTTTTATTTTTGATCGTTCTGTTGCACCGTTGTCTTTCTTTTAGCTTTGGAATATGAATATCGTTGAGAAGTGAGTGCCAGAAAGAGCTATTAGAATGAGGGAAATAACTACGTATATACGTACCAAGATTTTTGAAAACCATGCAAATTCTTCCAGTTGAAGAATCTTTGAATTTAAATGAATCCTGTTTGAGACATGAGGGACTCGAAATGAGTTGAGGGGAGAGGTGTTGAAATTTCTCAACATTTTGAGAATCAGTATTTCGGACATTTTTTCCATTTTGTCATCGGATTGATTTCTTCTATGTATGTACATATTATCCTAAATTCTGAAAATAATTGAGCCTTGGAGAATAATTTTGATCCCATATAAACTCATATGGAAATGTTCAAAAATGTACTGAAACGCTGATTTTCTAAAATTTCAGAAATTTTCAGCACCCCTCTCCCCGTTTCTGCCCCGAATGCATTCAGTGTATTTACATTTTAATTCACGAATCAAAAAAAATTATCAATTTGGTTACATTTCGTTGTTGCAGGATTATTGGAACCCATAACCACCTCCCTTAGCTTCTCCTTGGTCCAAATTTATTCTCATGATGTTCACTTCTCTACGAAATCTTGCTTTAGAGATGAATAATGTTGGAAAATGGACAAAATATCCATTTTCAAAATTTTGGTGGATTTTACCTCCTCCTCCTCCTCCTTACAACTCTTTCATGTCAAATTGCATCTAGAATATCGGGATTTCATCTATTACTTACATCACATGCATTTCTAGACCTAAACGAACAGATATTAAACTAAAATTATTCTATTTCATTTTCCGATCTTATACATATTTAAAATTTGTTTATAAATTCTTGTACTGTTTCGTTATGTATACGAAAATGAAGACTTTCCGCGAGAAGTTTTTTAAATTTTAATTATATTAATTTTAATTTAATTTTTAAAAATCTGAATGAACTTTTGTTTGCAATAAGAGCATATTGAGCAAAATTGTAGAGTTGTGATAGCAAAAAAAAAAAACTAGAAATCAAAAACTGAAAATGAAATTGCAAAACTATTTTCATCAATTTTCAGAATTTTGAATTTCATTTTCAGTTTTTAGTTTCATCGACGAAATTCAAAATTCTGAAAATTTATGAAAAAAGTTTTGCAATTCATTTTCAGTTTTTGATTTCTAGTTTTCCATTAAAATTTAAGGTTCAGTTTTTATTTTATTTTTTTTTTTCAGAGTTTTTAATTTCACTTTCGCAATTTTATGTTTTACTTTCAATTTTACTTTGATTTTTAAAACATTTTAATTTTAGCTTTCCATTTATTAGGGTTTTTGCTGCTAGCAGCATAAACCCTACGTATTGCAATTCGTTGCTTTATTAGGAAAAGGTCGTCTACATGATGCAACACTTGAAATTGAATTTCGATGTTTTTTGTTCTCGTAATAGCCGAAAACAAATTGTTTTAAATACACGTTTTCAAAACCGTTACAATGAAAAGGTTCTAAATGATATTGTTTCTCAGATTGAACCTATTTCTTTTGATTTTTGCAATTTGTTGGTAAGAAAAGTCATTATAAACACAAAATTTCACGTAATTTCACTGATTAATTGCAGAAAATCAACCTCATCACCTTAAGGATATCGTTCCTGTGTATTTCTTAGGGGCTTTTGATGAAAAAAGCTTGACTTAAGGTGAAAGTTCCTTTGTTGAATTTTACTTTTTTCAGTTCAGAGTTCCTCAAATAAAAAAATGAAAAATCAGTGCTACCAGGATGTTTATTTTGAAAATTAGCAGGAAAATGATTGCAATAACCAAATGTTCTCTTACCTCATCTAAAACTATCAAGTGTACTTGATAGAATGCTCTTTAAAAATTAAAATGCGTTTTCTGAGAAATCAACTTTCATGTAGTTACGACCTTTTCCTAATAAAGCAACGAATTGATTATTTTTTTTTTAGTTTGTATCCAATCAGTGAACAGTATTTCGGAGAGACCCATTCTATGATTTGGATTGGAGAGTGCATAGAGTCTGCGTGACGTCATCGCCGCGTATAGGCGATGTTTTGACGAAATGTGAAAATGTGTGTTGTTCTTTATTGTTTTGCTAATTAATTACGCTAATTGTCACTGAATGTCTGAATGTGCATAATAGGGATGGAAAGCAGAAAGCTAGCTGAAAGCTGAGGAAGTGGGGGGGATTTATTCAGTTTTCTTTAATTTTTTTTTGCAAATTCATTACTTTGCAAATTTCTTCTTGCTTTTGGCTGTGATCAAATTTACGAGAAAAAAAAAACTTAAAAAAAAGCACCTAACAAAAAGCAAAAACCCTTTTGCAATCAGCGAATATAGCTTATGGCTTGTTTTTCGGAAGATACAAATTTTTCTGATTTTATTTTCATTTCTGAGTGACTTTCAATTCAAGATGGTCTTAATTAAATTTGGTCAAAATCCTTCAATATTTTTCTTTTTGTGATCCTCTCCATAATTGTTTGTATATTTTCTCCAAACTTAAATTTTTTCACTGATCGTTCATCTAAGCACCCTACTACAATTTTGCCTATACCGTGGGCGTAGAAAAATATATAATCGCACTGAAGCCACGATTCGTTAAACTTTTTACACCGTGTATAATTTTCAGTCGATATATTTACGGTGAAAAAACTTCCGTACAAGTTTTTCTCCATTTTTTATTTATTTTTTCCTCGACATATATTCTGTCGAATACGTACATACATTTTTATGTTTACATTCGAAGTAAAAAAAAAAGAAGAAAAAAAGTTCCGTGAAATATATACAGTCTAAAAAATTCAAACAGCACGCCTTTCGTTTCTGAATTAATGGCAATGAAAGAAGTGAATGAGAAAAAAAAAGAGTAAAAATTGTTTTAATTCAAGAATACGTACGTGTTGCCCTGTTGCCCACGTTAAACGTTTTATTATACGGTTATAATACGTTTTTATGCGTCGTAAAGAACGAATATAATGGGGGTAATAATTGTACCGGTTGATCGAAAAATACGCCATCGAAAATTGTTTTTCACTTTTTTTTTCTAACCCTTTTTCTTCATCTCAGCATTCGCCATCGTGTACACTTAATCGATAATATGGCTGGATAAGGTTTTATTTATTAATCTTACTCGCGATAAAAATAAGTCTCTCAGAGTCTATTTTATCGATAGAGCTTTGAAATTTGCGTTATTTTTTTCTTTTTTGGTCACCGATGGTGTAAGAACTTTCGAACACATATACGGTGGTGTGCTCGGTACCTGGTAACGAAAAGTGCCATTGCCATGTCTACCGGGTATAAAATCGTTCGACGAATGATTTAAAGAATGAGAAGGAAAGAGAGGGAGGGGAGAAAGGGGCAGAGCATCGTACGAAAGAGAGTAAAAAAAAAAAACGTCGAACGAGCTTTGAAAAAAGATGATACAAAGTAATGAATTTGTCGATAAACATTTTCTCTTTATATTCGCCCTCGTCTTAGGCTAATTTCTTTTTTATAGCTTTTCAACGATTTCTTATACTATACAGTAAGAGTGTATCGTAAAAGAAAATTTTTTTTCAGGGTCGTTAAAGAGAACAAGGCAAAAGGAAAAAAAATTGACGAAAGAGGATGAATATATAGGTAAGGAAAAGCTTGTGATTGCCAAAGCTCGCCTGTATAGTTACCTTTGTCGTGCACCTTGTGAAAGAAGAAATTTCACTGATAAGGCAAATATTTCGCCAAATATCGAATTCTTTTTGGCGCTTTGGAAAATTGACGAATGTTGCTCGAAGGATGATGGGTTTCGTGTTTCGTATTCACGTTGATTTTTTTTTCCACTCTATCTACTTTTTTTTACCTGCCGATGACGGGGTAGAGCAAGGCGGAGGAAAACGTCGTATTTTAACGAGTCAATCAATCAATACGCACAAAAACGAGGTAATTTGAGATGTAAAGGATTTTTCAGATTCTTTTTCGCGTTCGCGATTTTCAATGCTACGAGTATACTCGTAGGTACCTATATATTTTTCTCTGAAGGTGTAGCTAGATATAGATTCTAAATTGAGAAACTCGGATATAATACTATACGATGACTGCCAAGTGAGCCGAATGAGTCTGACTCGTGCGATAAGTTTGCCCTTCGAGGTGTTTTTTTGTTTGAAATTTTAAAGAGTAATTGGGTCTCGGAGACGTTTATAGATGGAAATAATTGCGCGTGTACTTTTCACGTTGGCATTGGGGAAAACTTTAGATGCGAATAAAACGTTGCTGGTCAAAAGTTGCCTGCTGTATTCGTTTCATTGTCTCATCGATATTTTATAGCGCGTCTGTCGACCATTCGACGAGAGAAAAATCTCGATATTTTATTCAAAGAGGTGTACGAGAGTTTATATTACGAAATGCGAGATATGAATAAGCAAGATAAGCGCTAGGATTCGAATTTCCATCATAGAAGGAACGAATACTATAAATAGGTACCCGTACTCCTGTACGTACTCCTATACTCCTACTCGTGTCTTATAGTTTTTTTTTCTTCTTCACTTCTGTGATATGGGTAAATTTTCATAAATTTTTATCTTCGTCAATAAAGAAAAAGGTTCGAATGTATTGAAAAATTATACCGTATTGAATCATTTAAAAAGAAAAAGGATACGAGGTATTGGAGCTTGGCATATTAGTGTCATTGACGGTACAAAAATGTCGAACAGACGTCACTTTTTTATGACGAGCCATTTAGGTGAAAAATTCAAAGACTTTTTCTTTCCTGCGCAGAGATTTGCGAGAAATTTTTGATCAGAATGAATGTAGAGGACTGCTTACTTGTCGAGTTTTTGTATTGATGAATGTACGAATACGTGTTAAATTTCGGGTACGTAATGTTTGGTTATAGTTTGCTCAAAAATTGATGTCGATAGTTTAGTTAGATTTGAGATATGAAGATTGAAGATCTTTGAACATGTAAGAGGGAAGAAGAGATGAATGTTCGAAAATTTTAAAAATCCATATTTCTTCTATTTTTGAACAGTTTTTTGGTAATGTTGATTTTTCAACTCCAAGACTGAATGGAATTGTGTTCCCTCGATGCGGTTTTCGAATAGTGCGAAAATTCGTGTGATTCAAGAATTTTTTATTGATGAATCGCATTGAAATACCCTGATTTGGGGTATGAAAGACTCGGTTGTGCCAGGGAAGGGGGCTCAGCAGCAGCAGCAGAATCAGCCCAGCTTGGGTCAATGATGGTATTTGATTAATTAATCGGCCCTTGAGTATTGTATTACTTGAAAAATGAAACAAACTTTAATTTTGCTCACCCTTGTGAGCTGATACCGTGGTCGTTAGCAAACACGCAAGACCTGTCGAAATTCTATATCATCTTCGTTTTGGAGCTCCTTCTCCATTTCTCCATGCAACGAAGCTAATGATTTTAAATTTTTGTTCAATATTTTTAGAGCCTCCCACAATCCTTTTACATCTGAAAAAATTGACGTGGCGGTTGAATGCTTGAGATTGAAATACTGATTTTTGGAAATAGCGGATATTTTGAACCCATCGGTTTCTCGGTTGCTAGTTGCTCAGTTGCTCGGTTGCTCGCTATGTAGGTGAGCACTTAGGAACAAAATTTATGCTGAAACTTGAAGGTCGAAAGAAACGATCATTCGCATTTTATGATTTTTGTTTTATTTTATCAATGCTATTTCTTTTTTCAAAGCTTAATTTCATTTTTCAAAACTGAAATCGCATGTTATTTATACACATCACGTTAGACATGAATAGTCCTCCATCTTCACTTTAAAATTTTCGAAATCAGAGAGTAGGTACTGATTACAGTAGAATAAATACTCATACTTTGTCTCTTCGCTAAAATCAACCAATCCATGTTAAATTAGAAGACTGTACGCTTCATTAAAGTGGTTTTCAAAGAAAGAAGCATTTGTATTGAGAACAATTCGAAAATTCATGAATACCTTACAGGTACGCTTCTTCAAGGGTCATGATTTAATTTATTTCAAATTTTAGAACTTCATTTGGAGTAATCTTGAAAAAGGGATTTTTATAGGAAGATGAATTCAATCGAGTTTGCCGTTATTCTCTTTCACTATTTCAACGCAATTTCAGTAACTGTATTAAAAATGAAAAAAATTTATGCGACTCTGATTTTTGAAAAATATAATTTACTCCTCAAATACATACTGTAAGCAAGAGAAACATTAATTTTATTAATCATCATTTATTTATTTATCAACATTCGCTCGAATGGAACGAAGTCTTACGTAACACACCATTAGGTTTTAAAATTCACAAGTGTTCACACAATTGTAGAAGAAATTATTTTGGTGGCCCTGAGAAGGGCCGTTTTAACGTTAAGGTTATAAAAAACCAATCAGACAGATTTGACTTTGCCTTTGTCGTAGGATTTCATCTGGACCGTTGTTGTCAGCTTCTTTTCATCTCGATCTTTCTTGATTGGTTTCTGGGGTGTCTTCTGCTTCTTCTTCAGACAGCACCGGATATAAGTTATTAACACTATACCGAACTGCACAGCTGCCATTATCAAACTCACGTAAAAACTCACGCTGCTGCTGTAACCTGAATAAGAACAGGTAGCAGCAGCGTTCGCAACGTTACTTATGAAATTTGTAACACCAGCAGCAACATCTCCGAAGGTGAAGGAACGTACGTAAATACCCAGACAACACCGGCGATAAGACGGGGAAGGTGATCACAACGGCAAAAGATCACTTCTGGGCGATTCGGATACCGCTGGGCCTGCTTCGGCTTCTTCGTCCACCGGAAGAGTGACAATAATGTCGTCATGTGTCTTCATGATAATGATGGTATCTTGATGTCAGGAACAAAATAAAATTCAGGTGCCTAAGCGCATTTTTCAGTTATAGATGAATTTTTGAAAATCAGATTCAAGTCAAAAAATGAGAAAGAATCAACATTTTATCAAATTGACCGAAAAAGCTAAGTTCTGAAGTATCCTAAGAGTCTGCTGCAGATTTTGGAGGTTTGAAAATTTTTCAAAATTTGACTCGATGAAATTGGGTAGCTAAAATTTACTTGATACGCTAATTTTACTATGCTGAGCCGATTGAAGATAGTTCCAAGCCATTTTGGAGCCTCGGGATATATTTTGAACATTCTAAAAAGATTTTTTTTTTTGATATTTTTGAAAAACAGGAATTTCTAAAATGTGACCAGAGGCTCCAAAACTGCTTGAAACCGTCTCTAATTTATACAGAATGTTAGTATTAGGGTATAAATTGAGTGAATTTTAGCTTTTCAACTTCGTTGGGTAAAATTTTGTGGGAATTCCAACTTTGAAAACTCTGCAGGAGGATTCAAAACTGCTCAAAATGATTTGAAACCGTCTCAAATTGATTCGAGGGGTCAAAAAATAGGACACACGTCTTTCGGCTCTTTTGATCAATTTGTTAAAATTTTGATTTTTTGCATTTTTGATCCATTTGATTTTCAAAAATTTACTAAAAATCGAAAAATAAATTTTACTTTCTTAAATTGTGGCTATTTACGAGGTATTTTTGTATGCTCTTTTGATTTAACGTTTTCCGAATTCCGATTCAAAAATTTTTCTGACAGTGCGTACCTTAATGCTGGTAAGAAAATCGACCGTTGAGATAGGTTACTTACTATTTCCGCGGAAAAAATGACTAGAAACAAAATTTTGTAGCGTACCAAGCGGTTTTAAGAAAGGTGTGTGGCTCATTGCATTCTTAGAGGCTTTGTTTTTGTGATAAGGTATTTTGTGTAAAAATCGAAAAGTTGGACCAAATTGAATTGTTTTTTCCTGGCTTTGTAAATGGACCTCTGTTATCATCGACTGTTTCTTCGATCTCTGTCTGAGTGGCTGAAAACGATTGGAAATACTGCTCTAATCAATCCCAGCTGGATTTCGCAATTGGATTTGGTTACGTTTTCTTCAGCATTATAGTGCTGAGATTTCTGGCGAAGGTTTTATATCGGGTGATTTGAATAGATGCGTTTATCTATTGGGAGATGTGAGACTTGACTTTTGATATTACACGACGCCGTTAAATATCGAAAATCATAACAAATGATCAAGTTTTTATGAGAGGAATGTGCCTCAATTATAATGATCATTTTTTGAAACAAGTACATATGTGATTTTGTTTTGTTTCAGGTAAGCCCAGAACAAACATCGTAACTTATTCAAATTTCGAAGTTGTGTGCAAGTGATAGCTAGCCCAGTCAGGTAGGACAAGAATTCATTGTTGTTATTATTTATTGTCGTGAAACAACTAGTAATTGAACATGAAATTTATAATCTGAAAAAAAAAAACATCTACTTGTTCGAATTTCATTTCATAAAAATCAGTTTTTTTTTTGTATACCTATTATACTAATACATAGTTGGACTAGATTATGCACATTTCTGCTTCATCTCTTGTACCTATGTAGTAATTAAAGTATATTTCTGTATGTTTGTCGTGGAGACAATTGAATGCTCCGCGGTGTATCAAGCAGTGAATAATCGAACTTTTAAATGTTTGATTTAATCGTAAGTACAATGAAGAGTTGCTTGAAAAAAAAAATCGAAAGCATTAAGCATCAAAATACCCAAAATAAGCAAAAATCAGATGTAAAAACTCTCTTGCAATCATTCGTTTTCTCGTATTCGTTTTCCTAAGGTTATATCATTTTAATTTTTCTTGCTTAAATTAAATTTTTATTAGTTTGATAATAATTGAAGCATACGTTTCCAAAACGCACTTAGTCCAAAAAAATATTGATAAGAAATTCATGGTACTTAGTACAATTTGGAAACGTAGAAATGGCCCAAATTGGCTGATTTTGGGCCGTAACTTTATGCTAGATGGTCTTACAACCTCAGAATCTTTGAAAATGGACTTGGTGCGTTTTGGAAACGTATGCTTCAATTGCAATTTGAGGGATTTTGATGAGTTTCGCGCTAAAAATGCATTCTCATTTTTTTTTTTTTTTGGAAATGGAAAAAAATCTAATAGAAAAAAAAATAGATTTTTTTCGTTTTTTAGGTTTATTATGATCGAATCTGATGAACTGCAATTAATTTGATGCGAAAATTCTCTGTTAGATAAATTAATTTTTTTGAAACGTAAAAAAGATTTTATTTGAATTTTGATCTTCTCCATTATATCAGACAAACCTCAGCCTCGTCTTTGAGTTATTCTTCATTTTTAAAATGCCATTTCCTCAAAAAACCATAAATTTAAATCAATTTTTAAGCAGGATATTTCAATTTTTCAACATTTCAATTTTAAATCCATTCTAGAACAGTTTTTTCTCTTTTAAATATGCGTTCCTTCATATCCGTGGGACGGAAAGGGAAGGAAATGTGTCATCTGAAGATCACTTGAAAAATTAAGTGTAGACGATATAATTTCGAATTTACTTATTACAGTCTCCTTCTTCTTGCTTTCTCGTATATCTGCTGCACGAAATTGAAGGAGCTACGAGCATTGTAAATTTCATGGCGCCTTCGTCGATATTCCAGATGAGCAAAATCTTTATGAGACTGTTTTTATGGCACATAAGAAATATGTATTCTCGTACATCTCCAAAGTGGTATAAAATTTCCATTTACCATCTACTTATTCTGTATTCTCTTCGTCTCTTCTCACTCACAAAAAAAAAGAAAGGGAAAAAATTTGATACCGTAGAAAAAGAAATTTCCTCGATTAAAATACACATCGTCGAAAAAAAATTCCAGCTTGTAAAATTTATTCAAAATGAAGTCATTTTTAGCCTACCAAAGAGCCTCATCGTTCGAGGTTACTTTGCCATAAGTTCCATAACCCAGCAAAGAAAAAAAAAATAACCGCAAAATATTCCCTCTACGTAGGTAATGAAGATCATGCTTTCGTTACCACCCAACACCATAATAATTTAAAATATATGGTGATGAATTTTTTTTCAAATCAAGTTTCGAGGGATTTGACCCGAAAACTAGGCGCACAACCGGTTCACGTACCTCGACGTAACGTGATCGCGAATATTAACCTTGATGGAAAATTTTCTTAATACGCTACCGAGATGAATTTCAATTCATATACTTACCGATGAAGCAAAGTGGAACAAAATTGAAAATTATTAATTTCGCCTCCCCCCTCCCTCCTTGCTCCTTCTCTTTATTGTAATGAATATTGACGTGATTCGGTATTCGATAAAAAGGACTGAGCGATGGAATAATAAAGAAACACAGGGACAAAAAACATCAAGGGATCTGAGTATAGAAGCGGAGGAGACCTTACATATTAATTAGGTTTATTACTGTTCGACAGTATTATATCGTCGCGTACACGGGACACAGAATAAGAGACTCGATCCAGCTTCTGCTATATTATCGACGATATTCCAGTTATTAATAATTTTCTTAGAAAAGCGAACTTTCGATTAAATTTAATAATTTCTCGCTGCTGCGAAATCGAATACGTGTATTTGTTATTATAGGATATCGTAAGTTGCGCGGAAACTCCTCCGCCTCCGTTGCTACTTCTGCTTGTGTATATTGTAATGAAGTATTATTATAATTTACTGTACGCGTTCCTCTTTCCCTTTCCCTTTCCCTTTCCCTTACCCCGCTGGCATCTCTTTCAATTCCCTATCTTTACGACGATGGTCGTTGCGAAATCCAGCCGGATATTTGTTGGACCCTTTTATTTATTCGCGTATATTAAAAACACTTCGAATATTAATTAATTGTTTCTTGAATGGCCGCATATTCGGCTTTTATAAATCGCTCACGTATTGTACATCTTTTTCCGGCAGATGGTTTAAAAAGCCGAAGCCACAAATACGCGCCGAGAGAGAAAGAGAGAAAAAACAATGCTCATCTATTCGGGCCAAAACGAGACCGAGGCAAATGGCAGAACGGTATAAGAAAAAGCACAGCTCACAAGATATGGATGGAAAATTACCCTTCATAAATATGCCAGACCGATATCAATTTTCGGCCACAATTTTTATGTATGGGTAACGAGAGCTCGTACCCGACTCGTTGTGTATTGGCGAAAGGGGATTTTTCCAGACTGGTTAAAATTTTACGATTTTTTTTTCATTTTTATTATTTTTTGCATATACTTACAAGTATTAGCATTTTATTCGAGTGCGTCGTATAAGGATTTAGGATCAGATACGCGATTGGTCCTCGTAAACGAATATGAGCAGGACTAACTCGGCCAATGCTCCGTAGCCAGCCTGAGATGACGATGCTAAAAAATGTGGCTAGGTTTTCTCTTCGCTGCTGTATGGCCTCGAGTACTAAAAAGAAATCGGACCCTTACGGACATTTATCATTTGATCTGAAGTCAAAGGGGACGTGTTTGGAATGAAAAGTTTCGCACATATTAAGTTTTTATCGCCCGGATACCGTGATGTATACCACGTTCTTTTTTCTCCTTTGCTTTCCTTTTTCTTATATATATTTTTTTGCTCGTCCTAATAATACTTGTGTCGAGCGTTTGTGAACGAGATGAAGATGGCGGGGAGTTAAGGTGCCTTCTTCGGATGCCTTTTTTCATTTTTCTTTGTACAAAGGCAAAACAAAGGAGACACCTTGTAATCTGCTTAATAGTTTAGAAATAAGGCTGTTTTTTTTTCACTGCAGCTTTTTTTTCTCTCCTACAGTATAACTAAAATGGTTGTAGGAAAAATTTTATTTTTCCCTGTTCTCTGTATACACGTTTTCACGTTAAAAAGCTACGTCTTCCGTAATTTATCTACCGGAACGTTTTCGCGTTTAAATAATTTCATTTTCAGGACTTTCTCGTCACGTTGTACGTGTAACGGCTCAAAAATTACACCTTTTTTTCTTCTTTCTTCGTTCGTCTTCGTCGTTTTTCTTTTCATTTCAATGTGAATACGAGGTGTCTTTTTTTTCTATTTTTTTTTTTTTTTGAGTGAATTTTCCGATTGTGGGTGTTTTTGAGATCAAGGATGTGGCAATTGAGAGGGTTGAGTAGGTATAGAAAAGATATTGTGGGAGGATTTTGAGCAAATTCATTGGAGATCTTCATTTTGAATTGAAAGTTATCCACAAAAAATTTTAGTCTTGAAGGTGTCCTTGGTGGGGGGGGGGGGATTTGGGCCTTCAAAAAGGAGACATACTCTTTGAAAAAATCGTGGTTGTTTTACTCACCTAACCTGTTTTGGGAAAAATGGTCCAGTCTCAAATGAAAGTAAGTACCTATTTGAGATTCTGCTAATTTGTGCAATTGTAGTTGTAATGGAGCTCTCCTTTGATTTCAACTTTATTTGCTTCATTTTTTGGAATGTAGTATACACGTTTCATTTTCGAGATCTGGAATGGCCAAGAATGCTGCTCCTTTGGTATCACCTTTCATAGACGACTGGAAATCATACACTGTGACTGATAACTTCGATCAACTTCATGGAGTTCGAAATCATTTTCGACCAAAAACCCTATCTGGCGGAATTAAACCATGACTAGTGACATGAAATACCAGCAGGATTTCTTTTATTTGAGGAGGCGCAAATTTTGCGAGCCACAGCATGCACATGGTCACCATTATTGTGTTTTTATTTTGACCTCTGCAACCGTCCGCTACCAATCTGATTCTTTTTTTCCTCTGAGATTCGCATTTTTGAGGAGATGAAAAATACTTACCTACACGAAGCGATTAGTCTCGCATTTTGATTACCTAGGTATGTGTATTAATATTTTTAGTCCAGTAGTAACAGAATACGTTGTCCGTGGTCAAACTATAGCTTTCGAATCACTTACAACTGCCGTGAAGTTATTTTGAGATTCTGCATCGACCTAGGCAATTGCCATCAAAATCTAAGACCAATTTTTAAGGTTGTACGGAGCAGTTGAAAATGTTCAAATCGCTTATTTTTTTATGAATTCGTGTTTTGAAATTTGTTGGCAAATATAATGCAAAGGTGCCAATTTTTTTGGTATATAATTGATGCGAAATATTTGCCAGGAAAAAAATTTCAAAACACGAGCTTATTTAGGGTGGTTCTTGAATCTCAAAGTGGTGACCCTGGTAAGACAATAATTCCCTATTTTTTATTTTTTCCATTTTTGAAAAACTTTGGCTGCGGTGGCCCTCTCAATTTTCAACAATTTGAAAAAAAACAACTTGAAAGAAAAATTTTCAAAATAAAAAAATTTCAAGTTCTAACACTTTTAAAAGGTCTCTTTTTGAGTAAAATGAACTTTTTTTTGGAAGTCCTCATCGGTACATCTGCTATTCCTCCTGAATATCTACTTGGCTGAAGCTGACTCATATCGTCTTAGGTACTCCTACTTTTCGCACTCTGAGAGATTGCCCAGCTTCTTCTTTTGTTGTAACTCTCTCCTTGCCTGGGTTTTCTCAGCTTTCAGGTTTGTCAAGTTGACGTTCCACCATCCTAACTTTTTTCGGTTTCCTGGAGCCTCTGGGAATGGCCACATCTGCGGTCCCGACGATAGCTTCTCGCAACCTGATGTCTTTCCCATCCAGATCTTCCACCTGGGGAGTGATTGAGTCTAGTCTGGTGAGCTCATCTCTGAACTCTTCCCATCGAGCATACTTGGTGTTATAGCCGGTTTGTTCCTGGTTTTCCAGCTCCGGTCTTTTCCAGGATCATGTCAAATATAATCAGTCTATGGTCGGTGGTAATCTGATCAGGCAGCACTATCCATCCAGTAAGTTTGTTTGCCAAACTCTTGGTAGCAGCCAGAGTCACATAAATGTTGGATGAGCCTTGCTCGTTCTCCGAGATCTTCGGGTTCCTAGGTTCGTTGTTGATGACTAGATCATTATGCCGAATGAAATCTTTAAGCTCTCTTCCCTTTGGATCTGTTCTGGGGTTGTCCCAGAGGGTAGTAAAATGAACTCTCATGAGGATATTAACCCATCCTTAGAAAACCAAGTCGGTCTCCCGTAGAATAGCTGAAATTCGTATTTTAGATTGAATTTCAGCTATTTTAGGGGGTTCGGTTGGTTTTCAATGGAGGGGGCTAAACTAAATTCGTCGTGAGAGTTTATTATAGGTACTCAAAAGAGACTTTTTAAAAGTGTTATAACTTGACATTTCAGTTTTAAAATTTTACAGCGAATTTGTATTTTGTAAAATTTTTGAAAACTGAAGGGCCCACCGCAACAGCCTAAGTTTTTCGTGATGATCGGGTATTTTGATACCTGTAGCTTGAAGCATGAATCTATAGGATTGAAAGTGCTAACAAACGATGCAAATTCATGATTTTGGCTATTTGAGTAAACACAAAACTAGTACTTACACTTACATGCATGACATAATTTTATCGTATGTTTGCAATTCTTGAGTGTTGAAAATACTCGTTTGACGGTTTGAAAAAATCAATTCCAGATTCGTGCTAAGTATGTCGGAATACCCGATTATCAGATCCTTTCACGATAATTTTGGTCGAATTTCTCAACTTCACATTTTTATTTGAAGTTGATTGCTTGCAGTATATTTTTAGTTGACTAAAGCGATTTTGATATTGTGGAAAGATGATCTGAATGAAGAGTGTACCTAATTCTTTAGGCTAGAATGGATATAAAAAACAACCCCAGAAAAATCGAAAATATTGCCTTACTGTTTCAATTCTTGTATAGGTGTCCTGTTTTCATGAAATTGAATTCTAAATAACGTTTGGAATTTTGCTACACGAAATATCGTTATATTTTATTTTGGAAAATTACAATGTTCTACGATTTGATTTTTGGAACTGGGCCATTTTTCCGAAAACAGGTTAAGTAGAGGCTTGAGCGAAAAAAATCACGATTTTTTTTGAAAATGCTCATTTTTAAGGACCCATATATCCCCTTCGAGATCACTTTTTCGCGATCAGCCCCAATATACCTATTACCTACCTGTTGAAATATCGTAAGATTTTTACTAAATTCAGTGTAAACCATTTTGAATAAAAGTGCCCTCAAAGGGGAGATACGAGTCCACAAAAAAAGGAATTTCTCGAAAAAATCGCTATTTAGTCATTTTGATCACTTTTCAAAATTATAAATCAAGGAACTCTTATTTTTTTTCTCTTAAAAGAGAAACATGTTTTGCTTCATAATGGATTTCGATTACCAATACCTAAGTACATTATTTTGCTTTTGAGTTTGAGCAGATCCAAGATTTTGGTAGTATTTCAGTTTGGCCAATCATTCTGGCCATTTAAAACCAAAAAATCTTCACATCCATCCTGAGTAGCATACAAAAGGGTCTACCCCTAGAAGGCAAGCGTCGCTCAAGAAATATGTGCCAACGGGCGACCTTTCCAAAAATAGGTTTTTCGCGTTTTTACCTGGAAATAAAGTCCTTATGAGGAAAATGGTCCTGAACTAAAGAGCTCTGCATGAAATTTTCTATAGAAAAGCTTCTTATCTTCTTTCATGTACGTTGAATTGTTCTACAAATAGACGTTCTTAAACGTACAAGACTATTCAATTCAAATAAAAAGGGTGAATTTATGGAATTTGATCTAAATTATCATAAAATGTTTGATGATCGAGTATTTTGATACTTGAAGCATGAGTCTAGGATATGTGGGCTACTAATTGTCAAAAAGTGTTAACAAACGATGAAAATTCATGATATTTTGGCTTTTTGACTAAAAAGACCCTTTATACGTTCAATTTTTATCGTATGTTTGCAATTCTTGAGTGTTGAATAACTCGTTTGATGGTTTGAAAAAATCAATGCTAGATTCGTGCTAAGGATATTGGAATACTTACCCGATTATCAGATCCTTTCAAGATAATTTTGGTCAAATTCCTCAACTTCACATTTTTGTTTAAAGTTGATTGCTTACAGTATATTTAGTTGGCTAAGTGATTTTGATGTAGAAAGATGATTTGAAATGGAGAAAGATGATTTGAAATGGAGAACATAATTCTTTAGGCTGAAATTGATACAAAAAGCAGCCACAGAAAAATCTAAAATATTGTCTTACCACTGACTGAAGAAAATGAATGGTTTTTTCTTGTAGAACTTCAATCGTTTTTTTTTTTTTAAATTATGTGATTGGGAAGGGAAGGGAAGGGAAGGGAAAAGAATATTACCTAAGAAGTTTTTTTGTTTTTTCAATTGAATTATGCTGGTGCTAGCCCTTTGTTAATAATTCATTCCTATAGTCCTACTAGAATTGAAAGACTGAATTCTTTAATGCAGGAAAAGCACATTCATCTTAAAGCTGAAAGATCACCGAAAAAAAAAAAAAATAGAAAGGGGCACCCAACACTCAACGTCAAAGATAAGTACTCATAATAAATTAAAACGTTGATTTTTTCGCCAACAAACAACTATCGAATAAAATATAATAAAAGCTCGTTCGCGTCACAAACATAATATTCATAAAGTGATCCTCGAGCTTCGACGATGACATCGACACGAGCACAGTATGTTAGGAGGGTTGTCGCTGTCGATACACACGCGTCGCGTCGTGTGTTCTACAAACCTTGCTGATGTATTCAAATTAAGACAGATGACGACCCTCGCCCTCGCCCTTGCTCCTTACCCTATCGTCAAATTCGATGCTTGTCCACTATGACTCATTTCGTATATATGTACCTACCCCTTTGACCTTTGCATTATCCATCGTCGCAGATGGTGCTTGCTTAGATTTCGCTCGGTTCGTTTCACTCTAATGTGTACACGCTTGTTTTTGTGTACCTTCTAGTCGTCTTTTGCTCTGTTATATCTACTCGCTCTCTTGTAGATTGCTTCCCCTCTTTCTGTCTTTTTCCTTCTTGTAAAAAAGAAATGATTTTTCAAAGTCAATAAGTTCAACGAAGCGATTACCGTGTACTAATTAGGAGCAGCACAGTGAGCAGGATTTATGTACTGTAAGGTCGTCTGTTTTGTATGCCATTCACGTCATCATCTTTGTCTACAGACTAACGTACGTGCGATTTTAAAATAGGTTAATTCGAAGGGTTTTTTCATTTGTCTCTTTTTTACTTCTACCCTCCTCCTTACTACTTTTATTCCACTTGACCTGCCTTATTAGGAATATATTCCTGCTTGCCGGGTGTTCCATAACAAGTGTCAAGTGGTTTGCCAAAAATACAGCAATTCAAACTGCATCGGAGTAAATTGGTATGCAGACTTTGGAACTTGAAGGGGCAAACTAATGGACTCTCAGTGTAGATATTTTGAGTTGAAATAACTGTTTGAATATTGTAGATGGATAGAATGTGATTGTGCCTTTTGTAAATGTTTCAGAGGAGCACAAAAAACCAAAAACAATTTCAATTCCAGTCTATCGTCAAAATTGAAGGAGTTGTGATTGATTATAATTTTCAAAAAGCTCCAGTTCCTTCAATATTGAATATAGGCAAAATTCGATCATAACTTTTTTTTGTAGAGAATTCAAAGCTCTATAAATTAGGTTATATTCATTCTTTGCCTAAGTCCATAATTGAAGGCACCAGATCACTTTGAAAATTTCAGTCTATCATATATGTAGCTATTTCAATTTTGCAGTTGAGCTGAAAACTAAAAGAACTTCTTTGATTCTCCTTTGAATCAATTTGCAAGGAGATATTTATAATTTTGTTGAATAATCTGCAATTTTACGCCTTAATTTCTAGAATAGGCAACCCAACTGACACCTGCGTAGTTTGGGTTTCTGTATTGAGGGCAAATCGCTCGAAACCTGTTTTGGAACACCCAGTACACATGGCCAGTCCCACGCAGAAGTCCAGATAAATTTAAAACAAGATAGACAGGTATATTTTGGGAACCCATAGGGATCCCATTTGCATGCAGAAGTTGTCCATGTCTTACATAATCTCTGTCGCGCGAATACAAATACCTGACATTTTTACATCAAACCAATCATCGTCCAGACTGCGATATATAATCGTTTAATATACCACTGGAAGGCAAGTATGTAATTACTCGAAGTATCTCGGTACATAAATACGAACCCTGTGCACCCTTCGGTCTTGTTTTTATCGTGCCAAAGAAAAAAAAAATACTAATGAAGCCAGCCACCGCGTATATTTAATCATATTCGCAGAATATTTTACCTTCGCTATCATCCGAGACAGGTTGTTTTCTTTGGCTAGAGATGCACATGTCTATTTTAAACATACCTATATAAGTACAGATATGTACGTAGACATTAGACAGAGTGAGAAGTAAACGTACATACGATGTGGTCAATTACTCGAGCCGACGTGATGCTAGAAGTGTGGCTGGTTTACTGTATTTCGCGTTCGTACGTCGTCGGTGTACTCGTATACCTATAATATGTAATGTGTATAGTGATGATGAAGTACCTACGGATCATAATTTTGCCGCCCTGCCTCTATTATTATATCTGTTTCGTACCGCTTCCAGTGACTGGATTGGAAGCAAAGGGTGGTGGTGCTAGAGTTTGCACGAAATTGTAGCATGTACTGTACTACACTTACTACCTGTACCTCTCTACATACCTATGTATTTTGTTGGATGGTTTCAGAAGTTGCTTTCTG
Organism: Planococcus citri; assembly: GCF_950023065.1. NCBI lineage: Eukaryota > Metazoa > Arthropoda > Insecta > Hemiptera > Pseudococcidae > Planococcus > Planococcus citri. The sequence continues at coordinate 59,443,408 of NC_088677.1, read as the reverse complement.
TGTCCGTTCGTTCCTTCTTTGCCTTAGCTTGGTTGATCTTCGTGGTCGGAACTTGTTTCATTGTAATTTTTATACATTACTAATTTCATAGTTTGAACTATCAATTTCGTTCGGAATGTGTGTTTTTTTTTCTTCTTTTTTCGTAGTCCGAACTTATTCGTGGAATTACGAGATCGTCTGCTTGCGTGACAATGTTATTAAAATTGTGATGGAATTTTGGATGCATTGTTGGAGGATTGTGTGATTGGCGAATGTTATGATTAAGTCCGGAAATAAAGGAATAAAATCTAAAAAAACAAAAATATTACCTTACCCAAGCAATTTTAGGTTCAAGAGCCATGGCAACCATGTAGTCTCGTCTTCGTCGCCTAGAGTTTTAAACTTTTCGAAATAAATTATTCCAAAACTACTTACACCTCACCTATAAATGAATTTGGGAGCGTTTGATGAACCAGGACCAGGGATGTAAAAACTAAGAGGTGGTAGGTTTTCTTAGGGCACTTGAACAAGGAGGGGGGGGGGTTATGCTTGTCCGCTATTTTCTTACCAAATTGTGTTTTTTATAATTCGAAAATTGTGACATTTGCAAAAATTTTACAAGAGTCCTTTTTTGTAGAAAATGAAAAAATAAGACCAATTTTGCAAAAATCTTGAAATTTCATGAAGAAAAATGAAAAAAATCATGTTTGACTTTTTGTTTTTATATTTTTTTCAAATATCTCAAGTTCTACAGCATGTAATTTCAAGATTTTTGAGAAATTGGTCATCCCTCCTCCCTCACAGTACGATATGATTTTTTCAACCCATTTATATATTTATGTACTTTCAATTTCTGTGCCATAGCCCTCTATAAACGACTCGACTTGAGGATCGGCGGATCGCAAAAATTGCGATTCTTATAAATTTTAAGGTAATGTCTTGTTATTAAAAATCCACTTTTGAAAATTGTCTGGATTTTGAAATTTCATGTGAAATGATCGCGAAAAATCAATGTATCAGTAATATACATTTAGGCGCTTATTGGGGTATTTCAACCTGCTGAGAGAACGAATCTGGCGTTAATTTTTTTCAAAATTTAATTATTGATGGTAGAACAGTGTTATGAAATTGATACGGAATCGTAATTTTCCCGATCCACCAATCTAAAGTCGTTTTTTGTAGAAGACTAAAAGCGATATTGAATTGATAGACTATGAAGGTTGAAGAACTCGATTCGCAATTTTTCAGCAGGTTATCGAAGTACTGCACAGATAGTTCTTCTGAAATGTGGCAGATACCTTGTTTTTTGGAACAACAATAATGATACATAGTGTACTTTGAGACCCCTGTCCCAGTTCCCTCATCAATTAGAAATTTCAGGATTTTTTGGGTAGTCTCCTTCCCAAAATCAACGACTTCGCTAGTTTTTTTTTTTTTTTTTTTTAAATCAAAATCCAGGATATTTTACACTAAAGCAAAACTACATATGATTTTTTTTCTGTTCTATAGACGACTTTCCAAACCCCCTCCAAATCGACTATAGCCTACTCCAAGCCCATTTATGGAGCCTGCAAAAAACAATTTGCAGAATTCTGAAGTCACTTTAGAAAGCAGGGAGATTAAATTACTTTCGCTATTTCCAAAGGCTCCAGGTTGGCTTGGAAGTGCTTGCGGTCGATTCGGTTGTTAGAAAGTCGCATTCATAAACACTACATTATGCCTGTTTCAATTTTTTGTGATTATTTTTTTTTGGAAAATTGAAATTTCAGAGGGAATAAAGGCGTTGAAACCTACAAAATTTTAGACCCATCAGCAAAAATCAAGAATTTCCTTGCAATCAGCGTACTAAAAAAACAAAATCCGTTTATGTGTGGTGTATTGCAACCATCTTTGACTGGTAAAAACGTAGGTGGCACAGGGTAACTTTCGAGATGTGTTTAAATTCCTACCTTCGACTTTTCGTATTTACATGGTAATTTATGTCGTATGTACGATAATTCACAATTGTTCAGGAGGTGATCGAAGTATTGCACAGATAGCTCGTCTCAAAAGTGGCAGATACCGGTTTTTTAGAACAAAAATAATGCTACATACTTTGAGACCCCTGCTCCAGCTCCCTCATCAACTAGAAATTTCCGGATTTTCTGGGGGTAGTCTCCTGCTCAAAATCAACGTCTTTGCCAGTTTTATCTAATTCCGGATATTTTATCTCATTGAGGCAAAACAATGAATTTTTTCTGTTCTATAGTCGACTTTCCACTCCCCCCTCCAAATCGATTACAGACTGCTTCAAGCCCATTCGGAGCCTCCAAAAACAATAATTGACTGTTTCGAGTTTTGCGGAGTTCTGGAGTCATTAACTTCAGAAGCAGGGGATTACCTTCGCTATTTCCAAAGCCTCTAGGTCGTCTTGAAAGTGCTTGCGGTCGACTCGGTTGATAGAAAGTCGCATTCATAAACATTACATTATGCCTGTTTCAAGTTTTTGTGATAATTTTTTTTTGAAAAATTGAAATTATAGAGGGAATAAAGGTAAAGAAACGTACATAATTTTAGACCCATAAACAAAAATCAAGAACCTCCTTGCAATCAGCGAATTAAAAAAAATCTAGGTATAGAAAAGTTCAAAAATACATAATTTTTATATGTAGGTAGATTGCAAACAATGTAAATTGCAAACATCATAAATGGGTACCTATACCTACCTATTTACTTACACATTAAAAATGATATATGTCCTAGTCTGTACCTTGTATCTTACCTACATCAAGATACCAAGTAGGTAATACGAGTAAATTCAACTGAACTTGATGTTGAAATTACAACAAAGTTGAATTTTCATCATTCCGTGCCATTCTGGAGCATTCAGTGCGATTTTCGACCCCTCACTCCTCCCCACAGAAGACCTGGAAATAAATCCGTGCGGTTGAAAATTTTTCAGTCTCCTATGTCCAGCTACAACACGAATAAATCTTTTAAACAGGTCGACAAGTAGCCATAACTCAATTTTTAACTGTCCAAATTTATTTTCACGTCTTCTGGAGAAATTTTTAAGTTGCGGAAAAATCAAGAATAGCGCTGAGGGCTCCAGAATAGCTGGGAATTTTGAAATTCTAGTTCAGGAAGGTTGATTTTAGACGAGATACAGCCATTCGTGTAAATTGAAAAAACTTCTCTACAAACAGGAAACTTGGTCTTGTGATTAGAATGATCTTAATGATTCATTTTCACTTTTTGTTTTTTCTCCAGAAGTTGTCGATTTTGGAATTTGTTTCCCAGAGAGTAAGATTTTTAGCTCGGGTTGAAAAATCAACTCTTCGTCTTCGACTTTGATTTTGGATTCAATTGCCCTATTCGGCTCTTGACGTTGAAATTACTGGAATAATGTCAACTTCTGATAGACTCCATACCGACTTGAGCTTGTTGGCAGTAGATTCGGGGGATCGGATGAAGAGAGTAGAAAAACTTACCGGTGTTTGAAAAAAAAACAGTACATGAGTTTAGAGTATAGTATACGCGTCGAAAGGGTCCACTTTGTCGGTATGGAGTCAAGACCAGGAGGTGATAGTTGAATAAATTTTGGTTAGAATGAGAGCTTCCCCAGGTTTTTAAGTTCAAATCTCGATCTTCAAAGAATTTTTGAAAGCAAAGTGTTGAAAAACGTAGTTTTGAAGAAAACGCCTACATGTTTGATGAAGAAAAAAAAAGTTTACCTACTGAGCTTTTAGAAATTGAAAAAAAAAAATATCTTCGAATTTGACCTACATTTTTCTTGTGAAAAACGAATTTGTGGTCAGTTTTACTCTGAAGTCATGTCCGTTTTTCGTATCGTGTAGAAACATACTAAAATTTCATTCAAAATTAATTAACACAATAAAAATAAACAATATGATTATTTGTAATAACAAAAATAATCTAAAAAACATCTTGCGCAGTTCGCAAGATCAACCGACTTTGCTCTAAATATACCCCAGTAATTTACCAACATTTATATCAGTAATTTACCAGACATTACGTAAAAATTTACCAATTTATCAAAATGCGCGGAAGTACCCAAATTTACCGATTTAATGAATACGAAAAGTCGAAAACATCGACAAAATAAAATAGTCAATCATAAGTAGCCATCATATTACACTTTTATGAAATAGATTTTCAAATAAAAATTAGCGTACTTATGAAGACGTAACCGTCATATTACAAGTGGAATAATATATCAGGAAAATTGTTGACAAAAAACAAAATTATTACCGAAATTTACCAATTTACCGAAATTTAGCTATTTACCAAAATTTACCAATTTACCAAAATTTACCAATTTACCTATTTACCAAAATTTACCTATTTACCGAAATTTACCTATTTACTGAAATTTACCTATTTACCAAAATTTACCTATTTACCGAAATTTACCAATTTACCAATTTACCGAAATTTACCAATTTACCAAAATTTACCAATTTACCAAAATTTACCAATTTACCAATATTTACCAATTTACCAAAATTTACCGATTTACCAAAATTTACCAATTTACCAAAATTTACCAATTTACTAAAATTTACGAATTTATCAAAATTTATCAATTTACCAAAATTTACCATTTTACCAATATTTACCAATTTACCAAAATTTACCAATTTACTAAAATTTACCAATTTACCAAAATTTACCAATTTACTAAAGTTTACCAATTTACCAAAATTTACCAATTTACCAAAATTTACCGATTTACCAAAATTTACGAATTTACCAAAATTTACGAATTTACCCAATTTTATCAATTTACCAAAATTTACCACTTTACCAAAATTTACGAATTTACCAAAAATTAACCCAGCAATTTACTAACATTTACCTCAGTAATTTACCAGACATTACCCATTAATTTACCAATTTTCCATTTTAGCAAAAATTACCCCAGCAATTTACCAACATTCACCTCAGTAATTTACGAGACATTTCCTCACTAATTTACCAATTTTTTTACCGAATTTTAATTACCCCAGTAATTTACTGTCAAAGGTTTTTACCAATTTACCAAACTTTACCAATTTACCAAAAATTACCCAAGCAATTTACCAAAATTTTCGACCAACTTTAATTACGAGTAATTCACCAAAAATAACTAATCATTTTATTTACTAAAAATTACTATTAATTAACAAAAAAAAAAAAAAATTATCAAAATTTACTGGCTATTTACCAAAAACTTAATGTTTTTTGTTAAAACAAAAATTACACTAGAAATTTTTGAAAAATTTTGATTTTTTATGGCAAAAAAATTTTGGACGGATAAAATTAACAAAAAAATTAACAAAAAAATCAACAAAAAATTTTCTCCTCTTGACTCGCGCGGGATTCGAACACCCGACCTTCGGCGTACCAATCTGCAACCTACACACCCTAACCACCCCATCTGTTTGTTGGGGGTGAGCCGTTTGCGAGATATAAGGGTTTACACAAATTTCTGCTTATCCATAACGTTGAAACACACTTAAACGTTCATATCTCGTAAACGGCTGAACCGATTTCGACCAAATTAAAAATTTCTCTAGTTCAGTATCAAAGCAATATTTTGCCATCATCAGGTTCGACTTAAAGTTCGGAGCTTTTGAGTTCAGCGTGACACAAATTTATACATAAATTGATATATAAACTTATATATAAATAAATATATAAATAAATATATATTTGCTTGCGCCCAGACATGTCAACTATGCTTGGCATATATGCTGAAAAGTGAACAAAATTTTAAAATCGCCATAATTTCTGTTCTAAATCACCTATCAAAATTTAATTTGCAGATTCAATTTAATATTAAAAAAATCTATGTGTTGGAAAAAATTATCAGATTTTTAGGCTAAATTTTGAAAATCCACTTGAAGGAATTTGAATTTTTTTTAAATTTTAATACCAGAAAGAAGGGTGGACAGCATAGAATTTTTTAGCATTTTTAATTTTTCCATAAGTCAATAAAATGCTGAGAAATTTTAAATCAAATTTATTGTCTGGTACACTCCGTTTCAATGTATTTAGGTACATCTCCACCAGCGCATCACATTCTACTCACTACAAATTGACTACAGACCCTGCGTTCGTCCTCGCGCCTTGATTTCTAAGCCATGCGCCCTCTGGTGGAAGTTTCTGAAAACTCATAGTTGACTTGTATAGTAAAATTAACCCATGACTTGTCAACTATAGTTGAGAAGTTGGTCAGTCCACTTGTATAGTAAAATTAACCCATTCATTAGTTGACAAGTCTGGTTACTAATACCTATATATATAAACTTATCTCGTTTTGCGCCATATGTCTTATCGTGATCAGCACACTCCAAAACCTCAAGAAAACCCACCCCCAACCAATTCCTCAACCATCATGACAAATACAATACCTTACTTTTCCGTTTCCGGCAAAGTCGGTAAAAATCATCAGGTACATTACTTCTTTTTAAAAAAAAGTTTTGAAACGTTAAAACTTGAATTTTTTCGAAATTGTGAACTTGGGAGTGCATCACTGTGTGACTTAGGCCAAGCCCCAAATAAGAGGTTCATAATTCATACCATGTTCTTTCTATTTAAGGACACATCGTGTTACACCCACCTTGTATTCCAAAAAAAAGCAAAGTACGAGCGAATCTAAAATGACACCTGTCCAGACTCGAGATACCTACGTGCAATTTTTTGAAATGTTTACAAAAATCAAATTAAATTTAACTTCTCAAATATGTTTGTACATACCCACGTGTTTTTTTTTTCATTTAAAAAAAGAATGAAACACTACACCCCCATCCCCCAATCCAACATTCATTTTATCGTCGTCGTTCCGAAACCCTGCACAGAATTTACCCACTATTCGAAACACGAACCACGTACCGCAAATCATCGTTTAGTGTACGAGTCAACGTGAAAATTGACTTTTACTTTGCCCTCTCGCTCGCGTGTAGACGTACATAGCAGAACATTGTACTTACTATAGAACTCAGCTTATACGTACTCTCTAACACTTGTCAATGCATCCGACAAGTTGTGCTGTCGCGCCCTCCATTCTCTCCCATCCCCCCCCCCCCCCCAGTCTGGGCAAACTCGCGGAATTCAAAACATTCGAAAAGGTTTACTTATATGTAATACGTATTATGTGCACTAGTACAATGTACATAGTAGTAAGATACTTTCATCGGCAAAGGGCTTCTTTTATTATAAATTACAAAAACGCGATCTCGTGAAATTTCGCTGACACCACATTACACACTTGCTCGTATACTCGTATACTTGTGTGCATTGTGCACCGACAACTTTAAGGTGAACGAACGACGAAACTTGACTTGGAGTTTCTTCCAGCAGATATGTAGAGGATATTAAAAAGAAGGAAAAAAAATAGACGACTACCGAGTCGCTATAGCTCATGAGAAATTTATGAACTTTGCTTCACATTTTGATGTTAACTTCTTTTCTGTCTTTTAACTTTGAAAGATGTAACCTTTTGGTATTTCCTCCCCCCCCCCCCTTTAGTTTTATTACCACCCTGTTCTCTGTGTATGCCGGACATTACTACAGCCTCCAGTACTCCTGAAAGATATTTTTATTGTTTCAACTTACCTTAGGTATGTGTATTGTAGGTAAACGTATGTATGTGTTGTGTAACTTTCTTTACGTAGAATAATGGAAAACTTGAATACACAAGACGAATCGATTTTACTGTCAAAAACACCGAAAAAAAAACATCAGGCAGGGTTTTTTTGGAGTAAAAAAAAAAAACAACGTCGCTCGTTAACGCGCCAACAAAGACGGTAAGGTGAGGGGGGAGGGTACATTCGCGACAAATTTTTCAACATTTTAAGGCCTCGGTGCCGATAGAAAAGGCCGAAATGAATACGCGAGGGAAGACGAGTGTTGCAAGTTTAACGTCAAAGTCTCGTCTTTTTCTCGTACTAACGAAAGTTTGAACGTTAACGCGAATCTACGAGTATTTTAACGTTATCTTTTTAACATTTACTCGCGTAGAGAGCTTTGAAAAAAGCCGTAGACTGTTTTAAATTTAAATCTACATCGTATTATGGCGTTTTTTTTCATCTGTGGTATCGTGTAACGAGTACGAGGCCAACTTAGGAATTCAACAGGGTAACTGCGAATAAAATGCATTCAGGATGACGTAGGGGATGCTTCGTCGTCGTCTCGGCTTCCTGGAGTATTTGTGTTGATTCGTATATGAACCAGAAGTGAGGAAGAGGGAGGAAGCTGTGTAGTGTGTATGCAAGAATAACAACAACAACAGCAATCGAATATTACGTGCATGGAACGTTGTTTTGATGGAAATACATAGGTACTCTGGTGTAATGCGTTTAGTACAGACGAGGAGTGAAATGAAGGGGTACACAATATACTACAAATGCAACCAAGAGGGAGACAGCTTTGGCGGCTTTTTGACGTGTTTTCTTACAAATACGACGAGCTAGAGCTATTTTTATGACATTTTCACTAACGTAATGGCATTTTCGACTTTTCTCGCTTCTATTTTTTTTTCTTATATCCGGTATATGGAGGTGCTGGTTGCTGGCAATGCCTACTACGTCGGCTACGTCACCGCTGAGACATTATAATCGTCGACGTCGCGACGTAGAAATTTGATTTTGAGCCGACTTCCCCCTCTCTTTTGGCGTTCGTTTTCCTGCTGTCATAAGCATATATAAAGTCGTGTACTGTATCTTCCTGTGTGTATCTGTATAGTATAATGATGAGGATTCGCGGATGTTCACGTAGTTGTCGTTGTCGTATTCGAATTGACGGGCTGAGAATTGTAGTTACGTAGTTGCACGATTTGTCAAAATTTACGAGTGAATTTGACGCGACTCGTCGCGAATGTTGGAAATTTTTCCATATTTTGATACGTGCTGGTGGACGAGATGTTGTTAGAGGGGTATGGGAGAGGTGGGGGTGCGCTTTGACGAATTTAAGTGCTCGATGTGTTGTTATGGAAGAATATGTCGTGCTGCAATCGTGCGAAAAATTTGTAAACAAGGTCGCTATGATGTGTATGAATTGTTGTGGGGTTTTGTGACGAGGTGCCAGGGTATGGTTTATTGGTTGGAATCGTGGAAAGATATGGAACGGTTTCTTGTGTGTAGTTGAATGAGGTGGGGTGAATTTTGAAGGCAGAGAGGTGAGGGGGATTTTTTTTTGTTGAATTTTTGAGAGAATAATAAACATGATTTCTGAAATGCCTTTGCTGAGGTAAAAAACAAGTTTCTTATGGAATTTGAAGATTTTGTGGTGGATTTTTATTATTTTTTGTTACTGCTGAATTTATTCTTCTGTGAAAAAATATTGCGAAGGAAATCGAAACTCATTCACCTGATTCAAAGAAGAGCGTTCAATAGCGAACTGTCCTAAAATGTACGTTCCAACTAGTTTTGGGTTTTTGATACTGATGAGTGATAACAGATGGCGCTATCCATAAATTTGGGACGCATTTTACATTACACGAATGTATTCATTTGCTTCTGCGATAGGATTCGAACTTGAAGCATTTTTTTAGAACTGTCGATTTTTTTGCTCCGTGCCTAACCCAACATGTTTTGGAAAAAATGAGTTGGTCTTCAAAGCTGGTATTTGAGACTCGACCTGGGCCATTTTTATCAAGATCCAATATCACTTTAGCGGTTCATACTGCAATTGGAAATTTGCAAATTGCCTTTTTTTTGTGTAAATTCGTGTTTTGAAAGTGTTTTCTTCTCAAATATTTCGCAATAATTTATGTTAAAACATGAAATAAGATAATTTCTGAAATGAAGAAAATGTTTTGGAAGGCAGTGGTGCCATTTTGCTTTCGTTGCGATTTCTTCATTTTATTAATAAATAATTAGACCTTTTGACAGAAAAATTGAACATGAATATCTTGTTTGCAAGGTAATAATTGCCTGTATCACCCTCGCCAAGGACGTTGGGAAAAGAACACAAATCTCTTCTACACTGGATGTCCTGCTAAAAGATTTCAAATTTTAATTATCAATTTTAAATTTCAAAAATCCCTGAACGTGATTTGCTCGTATAGGTAGTTCAATCAATCTTCAGCTATAAACTTTTGAAGTTTGGTGTAGTTTCACAATAAATTATAGATGTGTGAATATTAGGGTGCAGGAATGGTGTCATGTGCGGCAGGTTTAGCTGCCTCCTGCTGCAAGACAGCTGCATAGTAGCTTGGTTTTGCCTTGAGAATCGGTGTGCTTTTCAAGCTATCTTCTGGATCTTCAGCAGATAATATGAACGCCGGCTTTAGACGATCTATAGATACGGCATCTTCCTTACCGTTCATGTTGATAATGAAGTATTTTTGTTTGCGACGAATGATGGCAAAAGGTCCGTTGTATGGGTGGTTTTTTGTAGGATTTTTGGCATATTTAGTATCTGTCAAAAATAATACTAACAAGATGTATTAAGAGATATTACCTTACCATCTAATGTACCTTCCTCAATCAAATTATAAGAAATAGTATTATATGTACTGAGTACAGATTATTTATATTTCAGCTTCTTTTTATAAACAATTTTAAGGTGTAGTAAAAGCCCCTCTATACCAAAAAAGGTGAGCGATTCTAATTCTATGCTCTTTGACAGTGAATGCATCATTTATTTTCGCAGGATTTTTGGCATATTTGGTGTAGGTAAAAAAGAATACTTACTAACAAGACATATAAAGAGATATCACCTTACCATCTAATGTATGTACCTTCCTCAATCAAATTGTGAAAAGTAATATTTTATGCTCTTCGACAGTGAATGGATCATTTATTTTCGTAGGATTTTTGGCATATTTGGTGTTGGTAAAATAGAATCCCGGGGGAAAAGGTTCAAACTTGGCCATACATGCTCATGTTAAAAAATTGTCCCCCACATGATCATACATGTCATATATGATCATGTATGATCAAGTATGATTCAGTGTAACCATGATCATGCGTAAATGCGGGGATTTTTTTTAACATGAACATGTATATCGAAATTAATGAAATCGTAACAGGATTTACAAATTCAGAAATAAATTTCTAAATCAAGCTCAGTGTTCTGCCAAGGTTAGTTTTGAATTTGTTAATCTTGTTGAGATTCCATCAATTTCAATAATAAATTCTTCTAAAATTTCACCAGGAATCTCAACAGAAATTATGAAAACTTCACGATGAGATTGATATTTTGACAGTTTTATTTTTCATATCATTTCTTTTATGATTGAATTTTGAACTTGAACCTGCGGTTTGATGTCAAACTGACTATGCTTTGGATTTTTTTTCTCAACGTGACAGAGATTTTGCTATTCAAATTATTTTTTCAGAATATATCACTATTTTTCTTTTTTTGAAAGAAAAATTTTTTTTATTACCATTTATTAAATATTTTCTACATGGCTCACACACTAGACTTTTTTTTTTTAACTTGGCGGACTTTTTGCTTTGTAAAGAATTTTTGGGGTGATATCACTCTTTAAACTTTTTTTCAATAAGAAGAAAAAAAACATGATTTAGCAAGGTGTACTACCTAATCTACGTGAATTCCGCATCACTTTGTTGATTTTGCATTATCTCAGTGAAAAAGTATTTATGACCGTAGAATTTGTGAGTTTATGAACTCACGAGTTTCATTCACGATCACAGATTTGTAATTCCATCGATAATTGAATAAAGTATTTTGAAAAATTATTTACTTCAAAAGCTTATCGTGTTGAATTTTGTTTTCATGCTTCACTCCGGAGAGAAAATTTTTTGTTCGTCTCAAAAATTTATGCCAGAATTCATGGTCAGAAATGGGATTTTCAAGAATTCGTACACCTTTGCCCCTTCAATTTCTAGATTAGGCTCATGTCAGGCCAAACATTGTACAGCGAGTGTCTTCAAAGACCTGAATATAGGCACTGCTTGATCAAATTGGCGACCAACAGTTGAGGTACTTCCCTCGTAAGGGTCAAAAGAAAAATTACCTAGCTTAGTTGTTTTAATCAATTATATCGCGAGGATACTGGTGAAAAAAAAATTCAATCAAAAATTGTATCAGCACGTTGAGTTGCCTATTTAAATACAACCGGGCGTTTCGTCCTACGAATAGAACTCGTTTTCCACTCGTCCAATATTCGAATCTCAGGTCAGTCTACAGCTCGACAATGCGGCGTCTGACTGGCCTTAAATTCGTCAACTTTTTCGCTACCGTAGAGGTAGGTAATTGTATCCTCGTATAAATTGCGAACAGACCAACAACCCGATTCCAAGAGATGACGATTAGCTCGCAAACATTTGGATTGGATAGTACATAAAATATGCATGCATAATATACGCAGAATATACAATCTACAAGTCGATAAAAATACGTTAAAACATGTCCGCATCGTCGAGTTTTAGACACGCTGCCTCACTGCATCGCATCGTGTATCGTATATTTAACGATCGTACAGCTATAGATACAATACCACTACTACTATAGTAAAACATCGTAGAGAAATTCTTTTTAAATTCAAATTAGTTTGAAAAAAGCTGTCTTAAATTATTTCCACATACGTTATATCGGCGAAGACGAGAAAAAACGCAGATGAGGAAGGAAAAAAATCCTATTATTGGCGAAGAAGCCGGCGCTATGCTATACGACAACGTACGACAACAACGTAGTACCTTTCTACCTAACCTCCTAATACCCACAGTGGTGGGTAAAAAAGTGCAACCAAAAGAAGAGAAGAAGGATAACTGAAAAGAAAAAACGCACATAGCCGAGGATAATTTTCGCATCCAGCGGTAAAATCGAGTTATAAAAATTGTTTTCAATAAAAACCAGAAGAGAAAAAAAAATTCCTCCGGATGTAAAACTCTCGGCGAAAGAGCTAAACTTCATGCATATCAATTTTCTTGGCTCGACACATTCGTGCTTATTTCGAAACAGAGGGGAGGGAAAAGCTTCGAACTCGAAACTCTACAAGTTTCAACGATGAAGAAAAGGAAGAAAAAAATCCTGCCTTTAAAACTTTTCACTTTCACGTATATACTTCTTATCGCATACACACCAAGCACAAGCAGACAGGTAAGAAGGAAATGTTAACAAATTTTTACACGTTTAACACGACACCATAGTGCTCGGCAACTCGAAAAAGTTAACAGAATCAGTTCACGACCACACAACCGACATGAAAATTCTCCTCCGGTGAGTCAACTTTTCTCTCGCTATTTTCGCTCGTAAGTCGCCTTTTTTTACATTTATTCGGTTGGTTTATTTTGCATAATGCAACTTTGCATATCGGCGGCGAATTTCCATCTTGCATAGAATGCCACAGCGAATGAAAACAGCAACAACGTATAAGAGAATTATTCTCGTACACGGTGTGCAGTGCTTTGAGAAAAATGACAAACCAGATTTCAAGAAAGTAAAAGAGACCGCGAACGCCAACTCTACAAATCGACGACGACGACCGACGCCAATCTACATTTTAACATTTATATTCGAGCTGGTTTTTTAAGAAAAAATTGACTCCGCTTTATAGCTCGAGTTAACTGAATACAGCTGAGGCTGAGCGGTTATTGCCGCTGTAGTAGATTAACGTGTGTGAGATATTGCACATATGTCGCCAACATGGTCACTAAATACCTATCTAATTCGCGTATCAGACACGTTGTTAATAATATAAACTCGATTCGATGTACCTACGCAGTTTTACGAAAGGTTCTCTCGAGTATGGGCAATTTTTAAACCAATTGTTCAACTCCGCGAAGTGAATTTTCAGATCGTGAAATTGAGATCTAAGTTGCTATTGCGGTATGTGGAATAGCTAAGTGATACGATAACGGTGCACAACCGGTCACAACCTTGGGAAAAATTTCAACAATTTTTTTACCCCGCTGGATCTACGCGAAGCTTGTTTGGTAGGGTCGCCTACTCGATTTTTTTCGCGTAGAACTGGTCAATGTTCTCAGCATTTATGGTACATACGGTCATGCAGATGCATAAGACGACAAAAATCCTGCTATTTAATCATACTGGTATCGTTATGGAAATATCTGTAGCGTATCGTTCCTGGATATCATGCAATATTGTGTTACCATTTCATTATTGAGAAAAATTCGAGAATTTTGAAAAAATAAGATTGGGTGGAAGTTTATCTCTCTTTCGTTCCATCCACAAGAATGAATTCTCTCTATATTGGATAAACCAATAGATATGCGCGGATCAGAAATAAATATCTTTATTTATTTATTTATTCATTTACTTCATTTATGTATTTACTTGCTTATTCTTTTTTTTTTTGGAAATTTGAAGTAGATTGGCGATAAAAAGTTGTGGGGGACCTCGAAAGACTGGGAAAAATTTGGGGTCTCAGACTTAGACTTCATCCAGCATTTTGCAACCGGGGTTCAAAATTTAAAAAAAATTTTTTTTATGATTATTGGTCGCATTATGCGTATTTAATAGTGAAAACCCATTTTCATTAGTTTTTTTTTCACTTTGTTCGAAATTTTACCTTGTTTTTAAAATACATAGGTATGCAAAAACAGCCATTTTCAAGATAATTTACGACACATCTTGAGTTTTAAAAATTATTATTCATTTGAAGTCTGTGATGGCTTTTATCACTATATGACTTGAAATGACTCCCCTCCCCCTATCTTCAGAGATTCTCAATTAGCACATAATTTTTATTAAAATGAATATTGGCATTAGTAAGTAATCGGAAAAAATACATACTTACTTACGATTCTCTTAACTCAATGTACTCGTAAAACGTATTATTTTTAAGCACAGCTCTCAGCTTTCACCCAGAACTCGCCACGCGGAGGTGGCTGCTCATCGAGGTCCTCGAACCAGCCGGTTAATAAAACTTGAAATTAATATTCGATTTGATTTACTGCAAATAGTTTTTAGATTATAATTTGGGCATTAGCTGAAATCATTTTTCAGACAATTAAATTTATCGTAAATTGAAAATCCTGATTAAAAATAGATCGTGTTATAAAGGTACCTTTCTAGATTTGATGCGAGTCTCAATTTGGCCATGTCGCCTTTTCTCGCCACAAATAAAAGACGATGCTTCAGTTACAATTTTAACATGACGTTCTACTGGCTGAGTAGGTATGGCATGGCATGTTTTCACAATAAAAAATATCATTCTCAGCTTGCAACTTTTGGATATCAGCTTTCTGGAAAAAAAAAACATCTCGCCTGGTTCTGGAATTGAGTTTGGGTTGAGGTTGAGGCACAATAAATTCCTTATTTTCCATAGTTTTGTTGCTTTGAAAAATAGGCGTAATTAAGACTACCAGCAGCACGTCTTTCATTGATTTGACGAGTCATTTTGACGGAATCGACTGCGTTTGTACGATACGGTTTCGAAGCTGGAGGTACACTGCCTGGTATCGTTTCAATATCGATGGGGGAATTTTTGCTTTTCCTAGCTCGAATATATTCAAAGCGAAACACTTACGATATTTGTTCAGGAGCTGAAGAAATTTTCCACGATGTGCCTCTGATAACATATCGCCGAAAAATGGCTGTTTTTGCATAGGTAATTTTAAAAGCAAGGTAAAATCTCAAATACATAAAGTGAAAAAACCGAATGAGAACGGTTTTTCACTTTCTAAATAATCATTAATGCGACCAATAACCATAAAAAAAATCATAAATATTTTAAAACGGTGATTTCCACTTGCGCTTTTCCTTCAATTTATTTTGACCAGTTGCGCTTTTCCAAGCCTGCTTCTTTAAATACCACTTGCGCTTCTTAAAAACCAATTTCAGGGGTTCTCAAAGTTTGGAAATTTTGATAGTACGAGTATGTTTGTGCAAAGTCGTTCTTTTATGGCGTTGATATTGGATTACTGTGCGGAAGAGGAACATTCACGTGATGTTACGAATGCCAAAACAACGAATCGAGGCTTTTTTTTTGAAAAATAATGAAAAAAATCTGTAGGTAATGTGTTGCATGAATTCATGTTTTATTCCTTTTTTTTTTTGTTTTCTTGAGCAAGGAGCAAGAATATGCCATAAAATACAAAGTATAACATTCTATAGCTGCAGTTACCAATGCTTTTTAAAAGCAAACTTGAAGTACCTAGTTAGATACTGTTCCAAATGCCATGGGGTGACCATCATAGAATCTAACTACCTCATTTTTTGCTATAAACAAAGCTTAATACATACACTAGGGATGGTGCAGATGCAAGGCGATGGTCCCGGCGCGCCCGCAGCCCCCCCGCGACCGGCGCCCCACGAAATTCCCCCGAGCGAAGCGAGGGGGAATTTCGGGGGGCGCCGGTCGCGGGGGGGCTGCGGGCGCGCGCCGCGCAAGCGCGGCGTATCTCTTCTACCCGTTCAGTCACATTGTCTCAAATTCCTGAATTTTTTTTGGTCATGAATACTTGAACAGAGTTCATATGGGTCTGTCTAGATGTAAGGAGATAGCACCGGTCCACCGGCGCGCCCCCAGCCTTCCCGTGCCCCCCCCGCCGGGCACGGGAAGGCTGGGGGCGCGCCTCTTTAAGGTCGCTTTTCTTAAATTTTAGCCTCATTATTCGAAATTTCTGATATTTTTGGTTATGAACAGAGTTCATATGTGTCAGTCCTCTCCGTGTGGATGTAAGGAGATGGTCTCAGCACCTCCGCAGCCTCCCCGTGACCGATACCCCTCGAAATTCTCACGAGCAAACGTGAACTTGACATCAATTCATAGTTTTACTCAGTATTTCTTCAAAAAAAAATGAATAAAAGTATAATTAATCACGTAATGCTGAAATACAGCGTAATTAGATTCATTTTTCCAGTAGGTACATATATTGAATATTCACGTATGAATCAAGGTAGTTAGATATTATGATAGATACCCATGGTGCATAGAACAGTATGTAACTACCTCAATTTTTTCTTTGATTGATCACAGGTAACAGCTATTCACATTATATTCGTCTCTGTTCCTCATTTTCTACTAGTTTACATCAAAAAACACGTAAGAAATGCAATAAATTGCTTCAAATCTAGTGTTCATACTCTGCTCGAATATTCCCCAAAATTATAATACATAGGTATGTAAAAAGCCTCGACTCGTTGTTTTGGCATTCGTAACATCACGAGAATGTTCCTCGTCATTAAGGAGAATCACCGTACACATCCTCCCGCGATTTAAAGCAAAAAAAGTAAGGTAGTTAGATATTGTGACGCGTATCAATGGTTAGCATCACAGTATCTACCTACCTGAGTATTTTCCTCAAAATTGAGGGAACCGCAAAAATTCTGTTCCCTCACCACATTTCTGGCAATTTTACATTTTCAAAAAAAAAATTGCAAAAATTGCGGGTAGTTAGATTCTGTTATTTATTACCCCATTACCGTGTATGTAGGTAGACTAAAAAAAAATGCTCCCCTTGGTGAGATCAGACGGATTAGGTATGTTAGGTATGTAATAAAAATAATTCGTTCGTTCGTTCATCAGTTTATATCTTTCAATTCTTTCAATTTTGGGAACACATTCGGAATTTTAAACAACCGAAAAGCGCAAGTGGGTAAAAATTATTGCTTCTACTGAAAAGCGCAACTGACCAAAAAAAAATCGAAAAAATAGGGGAAAAAGCGCAACTGGTATAGAGCCTTTTAAAAATATGTTTTCAACATTTTTGAAAATTTTAAAATTTTGAACCCCGGTTGCAAAATACTGGGTGAAGTCCGAGACCCCAAATTTTTCTCACAGTCTTTTGAGGCCCCATCACAACGTTTCATTATCCTCTTCCTTCAAATTTCTAAGAAAAGTCGAAAACCGCCCACCCTAAATTTAATTACCAACTTGTTTATAGAATTGGCTAAAATTCTCTTGCAATCATTGTGATAAAAGGTCAGACAATTTTTTTTTGTATGAACACATCTGGCTGTTTTCCCAATTTGGTTTTATCACATGTATCAGCTACATCTACTGGGTCCAAAATGTTTGTTTCAGTCATTGGGAATCATGGACTGAGCTCAATGTATTTCCTGATATGAGGCAATAGTGTTCAGAATGTTCAAATGGGTGGCTTCATTTATAAATTGATGAGGTCTTGTGCGGACAATGATTGTGGTGGTGGGTGATTATCAGTATTAGAAAAAAAAACTATCCAAAAAGCATCTTGATAGTTTGATTATATCATCATCTGTAGTGCTCGAAAGTTCGATTATAGCTTCACCATCCTTTTCCTCAGAACTTATTGTAATTAACGAAGCATCTGATAGTGAGTTATACCCCAAGTCCATGTTGAGGCTGTGGGGGAAAAAAAGCAGTGGCATAAAATGGGGAACTCGAAAATTCATGCTACGTATTTATTCAAGTCATGTGCAATCTATCTTTAATTACGGATCAATAATTAATATTATAATACTGTATCAAAGACTGACTTGAAAAAACTCAACTAACGTGAGTGTAAAATCAAGCACTTCGACTCTGCTCGGGAGCTTTTTGTACCAGTCGCCCAATAACCAAGCTATTTGAAGAAACTGAAATACTTCCTCTATCACAGAGGAGAGATCAGATTTTGTTGAAGTGGTAAACATTTTCAAAATCATTCAAATTTCTACAAAATGTTTCACTCTTCACTGGAAGAAAAGTATACTACTTAGTCGTTGTGGAGACCTACTGGTTAATCTACACATCATTCGCGAACGATGCATTGCAGTATGAAGAATCGTGCATGAACAACAGGAAAAATAACTTTGCAACTGTTCAACTTGAAAACGGTATCTTCTTAGATGGAGTACTGTGCGTGGAATTTTTCAAGTGATATTTTTCGTTCGCGAACGATTAATTGCAGTACAAAGAATCGTTCGCGAACGACTGAAAAAAATTCAGATGAATGTCGTCAAGAATTTTTCCAGCGACAAATATCGTTCGCGAGCGATTCATTGTGGTATGAAGATAGAATCGTTCGCGAACGATTGAAAAAAAAACTTGTACGTACATTTCCATTTCAATTTGAAAGTGGTATGTTCCTGATGAATTTTGCAATGAATTTTTCAAGCTGTAAATCTCGTTTGCGAATGATAGGTACGGTCAACCAAAAATGAGCAAAATGAACGTGAAAAAATTGGGTAAAACGTCGTTGAAAATCTAGTAAATAACATGAAGTAAAATTTAAAATATTGTATCATTAAAAGTTGTCAAAAATTAAAAAAGCTTCTTACCAAAACCTTATGCAACGCAATATACTATTTTTACGACTACCTATTTGTATACTTATTTGATTTGATATTCGACCCTTGAATATCTTCCTCTGCAGGCTATAGTTTTGGTTTTGATGGTAGGCTATCATTGTATAAAGGAGATTTTATGGCTACGAAAATTAAGATTTTTATGTTCGTATCATATTTTTCAAAATTTCAAGTTCCAATTCCCTTTTCTTTGGAGGATCAGTTTTGATAAATTTAGAAACGAACAATTTTTGAAATCATTCAATATCTAGGGTGGGTTGGTTTTGACTTTTTTTTCGGATGTTGAAAGGTGAATTCCTCGAAAATAAGTTCTAATGTGATGTCAAAAGACTTGAGAAAAATCTTGGGTCTCTGACACGAACTTTAGAATTTATCTAGGTACGTGGCATCAAAATTGAAAATAAAACTTGAAAATAATTCATCGTGTTGTGTCTCCTTGAAAGTAAGCAAAGTTTTTACAATTTTTTCTATGCGAACTTCTTAAAACCGAATGTGAAAATTTGCTAAGACACTTTAAATCCGAGGTAGATAATCAGTTGAAAAGTGCATTTTTTTCACAGATTAATGAAAAATAATTCCCAAATTCGAAAAAAATAATCAAAATCGCTAATGGAATGACCCTGATAAAATACGCACAAAGGACGAAGATTTCGTCTAAAATCATCACGCTGGACTTCCTCTGGTTTCGATTGTCTAGGTACCTATTGCAGAACGCCAAACCGCTTCTCAACTCATCATAATAACGTCGCCTGTGTCGTAAAAGATGATAACATTGGCTCGATAAGATTCACGACGACGACAGACCAAACGACTAATACGAATGCTCTTGTGCATGTGTTCGAAAAAGCGCGCTCGGTTGGCCACGAGAGGGAAAAAAATGCAAATAACAGAATTTCCGAGAACGGGTTCACGTCGCGAATAAAATATACTATAATGTGTATAATTCGTTTATACGCGCGTACGACGAGTTATATAGAATAAAAGAAAGACGAATACAGAGACAGAGAGAGAGTGAGTGAGATGGTGGAAAAAATGAGCAATAAATACCAGATCCGAGCTTAGCAGGGGACACGAGCTAGGTTGCGGATCGAAAGCGCCATCCGACATTCGTGGTACCGTTACTGAGATGCTGCTGGCCACAGTGTTGCCGTTGCCGGCCGGCCGCCTGTCTGCCTCCTCGTTTGTGCGATGAAATATTACAAGATAACGTCGAACCGAATTATCACAAATTTGTATGTAGATTTCGGGCTAAAACGACCGTATAATATTATTGGTCGAGTGTTAATTGGTCAACGTACGAGTAGTATACGCTACGAGTATAGACAGAGCAGGAGATTTTTCTGCGCCAGCGTTAATTGCAAAGGTCATCGCAATTTTATACGACGACCGATGTGCCGAACAGGTTTATGAATAGTGATGAGCGATACGTTACTGGATGACTAGGTATCGAAATATGTGGATTTTTGAATTTAGTTTAGGTTCCAGATGATAATATGAGTATTGTCAGGGTTGGATAAAGTTCGAAGATCAGCTAAGTAGATGAAATCAAACGTATGAAACATCTGTATTTTGGCAGGGAAAAGGTTAGAAGTAACTTATTTCGATCAAAAAATTAACACATTGATTAAACTTGATGCTGCTATATTCATTTTTTCAACATTTTTTGAAATGTTTTTACTGTGAAGCTACTAAACCCAATTGCAATTGATCTAAGGTTTTTTTCAACACTTGACCGATGAGTAGATAGTTGGAATAGTGTTTCAAGTGAAGTCAATCGGAGATCAGCATTGATGAAAATTCCATAAATGCATTATAGGTTGTTCCAATAGTTTTACATTGTACATACATAAATACAACTTACCAGTATCGAAATTCAAAACTACGAACACTATCATCAAATACTCAACGATACGAATTCGTCGCTCTTCCACCAGAACTCAAACAATTTTAACCCTTGTTAATTTACAAGTATAGAAAATAAGGATGAAAAAAGCAAAGCAAAAAACTCTCTTGCGATCAGTGAAAATTCCATGAAATGCATTATGGGTTGTTTCAATTTATGTGTTTTACATCTACGAGTACATTTATAAAACTTACGAGTATCAGAATTCGAAACTACGAATACCATTATCGAATACACAACAATACGAATTCTCGTCGCCCTTCCACTAGAATTCAAACAATTTTAACCCTCGTTAATTTAAATAATAAGCTTATGTGAAATGGTGATCTTGAAATTGTCAATGAAAGAGATAATCAACTACTCGTATGTAGGAAATGAAATGGTGAAAAAAGCAAAGCAAGAAACATTCTTGCAATCAGAAAAAAGCTGAAGCTGGTTGTTGAGTTTATGTTTTTTTTCTGTAGGTAAGGGCACTGTTTTGGCCTCTGAACGGTCAAGTGTTGAGAAAGAGAGAAGAAAACAGATCAAATTGCAATTGATTTTAACAGCTTCAATTTTTTGTTTGGTTCAAAAAAATTTTCCTCGTTGGAATACCTACTTCCTTGTCAATTTTTATGCACAGATTATCAAGAAAATATGAGTAACTGCATCATTTTAATATTAATTTAAAGCTGCCATGCTTGGGATGCATTGTTTCTAACTAGATTTTGAAGAGAGGATTTTCCGATGTTCTAATTTTTACTTGGGATCTCGTAATGCAATAATTTACGCGTATAGAAGTTTTGAGATGAAGCTAAAGAGGTGAGAGCTGCGCTCTTGTGCAATATTACGATAAGCAGATCTTGTTTGAGAATCGCTACCTTCGAAAATTTATGTATCCTTCAAAAACTATCACGTAATCATTACTTCATTAGGTATATTAAAAAAACTGGTTACTTTGAGAATCCCTAAACTTGACAGTAAATGAACTTGGAGCTTTTCTCACGGCTTAAAAGTGATTATAAAATGCAAGCTGCATTATTGAAAACATCAGAAAACGGCCAAGCCCCTACTTCAAAAAATGAAAAATATTGAAAAATATTCATTGTTGAAAATAAGGACCAGGTTTTCCTATATCTCTACACTTGAGGTCATTTGGTCATTTGACCATTACTTTTTGCTAGGCCCAATCAAATTTCAATGAAAAAAAATGAAAAACAACTCACCAGCTGAACCATATCTTGAAATTTATACTTTAATCTGACGCGTGAATATTATGTAATGTTGCTGTAGTATTGTTAGTTTAATTTTGAAAACCTATAAAAATAATTCTGAACATTGAAATGTTGCAAAAAATTTCAGCTATACTCTTTATGTTTGAAATAATTTACTTATATCGAAATATTTCAATGACATTTTTCATTTTTTTTTCGAGAAATTTTTTTTCAAGATGGCATTTTTCAGCTGAATTATTATTATTGAAAATTCCAAAAAAAAAAGACTCAAAACGCATTTTAACATATTTTTATTATAAATATTGACAAAAAATTATGAAAAAATTCCCTCAGACCCAAAGCATAAATGAGCTGGAAACTCTGATTTGTATGCATATCTCAAATTTTTATAGTCATAATGTGAAAAATTGTGAATTTTATGTTCATTTCGTGTTTTACTTTCTATTATTACCTACGTAAATGAGGTGAATTTTTTCCACTTTTCTGCCAACATGTGTTTTAATAAAAACATGTTAAAAATGTGTACCTACCTATGTCATTTCTTTTGGATTTTTAATAATGCGTTTTTGAACTACAGGGTGGCCAGAAATATCGGGTACCCCTAAAAAAGTTTTCTAAATAAATACTTCGGTTGGTCACAGTGAATGATAATGATAACACATGATTGGTTGTTGGACTGGAGAGATAACATTCCACCAATCATATGCATCTATTTCACGTTGCCAACCTATATTTTTAATGAAAAACTTTCTTAGGGGTACCCGATATTTCTGGCCGCCCTGTACGTAAAAACAGGTACATCTACATACCTATCAATTTTTGAAAAAACATGCTTACGTCAAAGTATTGGGCCCATTTTTAAAGTTAAGATGGTGAATAACTCGATCTCCAACTCTTATTGTTGGCCATGATGGTACCTTGTGTGATACGCTTATGTCCAGGAATGTCTCTATCTCTTCCAAACCTGTAGGAATAAATTAACGCTGGGAATAATTTTGTTAAGGATTAAATTAATTATGAAAAGAAATTGCTTACTTTCAGGTGAATCTTCAAGCATGCTGATACTTGTAGCACTTGACAACAGTTCTGTGCGTGAAAATCTATCAACCGATTTCCATTTCGCATCCTTTGTCACCGTTTGATGGCCTCTATACTTGTAGGTTACATATACCTACAGGGTGTCTGGTGAGCTTAAGATTTGGATACCTATATAATCGGGTACGACTTGAGAAAAACATTGAGTGGACAAGTTGCCTATCTTTAAAATGTACGATTAAGGAGCAACTGAGCTTTGAAAAAAAAATTCGAAAAACGTATTTTTGACCTTGAGAATGAATAGGACTTCGAAAAAAAAACAAATTTTGTCATTATGAATTTTTGTCCAACTTTGGAATTGAAGGGGCCAGAAATATTTGTTTCTTTGAAATTGTTTTCTTTTAAACTATTCGATTTCAAAGTTGGGCAAAAATTCATGATGATAAAATTTGTTTATTTTCCAAAGTTCCTAACTTACTCATTCCCAAGGTCAAAACTACGTTTTTCCCATTTTTTTTTTCAAAGCTCGGTTGTCCCTTAAATTTTGAAAATAGGCAACTTGTCCATTATAACGTTTCTTTTTTCAAGTCGTACCATGTTATATCCAAATCTGAAGTTTTAACATCCACTCACCAGACACACTGTATTTTTTGCAATAAATATGTTGAAAAAAGTGCAATGAAAACACTTTGTTGATTAGTTTTTCAGAAACGTGTGTCATCGAGTCATTGTTAAAAAAGCTCCTTAAAAACTGGAATTCATAATTATACGTCCTATTCAAAAAATCGAAAGCATTTTTTTGTGCACCTTTAGATTTGTCTGGGTCTTCGAGGGTTAAATAAAAAATTTACCAGTCTAATTACTCGTTTTTTTGTATGAACTTGGAAAATTAATCAAGTTTTAACGCAAAATTGACACATATGTGAGCAATGAGCATGGTATTCTGTCCTACTCCTTAACGTTTATTCAATCACATCTTTTCATACTGAATTTTCTAAACCTCAAAATTATGTCAATTTCATCGACAAATTTCGTCCCGGATTCAAAAAAGGGGTTACCGAACCTTTCCCATTATTCGTATTGTCCATAGTAATTCATAAATTGCTGCACTCGGCGAATTCTCCATAAGGCCTGAGGTTGAACTAATAATATTGATGAAGGGTACGAAAACTACACACAACGAACGAGGGATGATTTTTGCTGCTGAAATTTATAATAGAAAAATAAAGCTTAATTGTTGATATTGAGGGTTTTCATAGAAGAGGAATGAGCTTTCGTCTATATCGTATTACGATGAAATATACGCACGTTGGTATGTTAATGCTGTACAAACAATGGTACCCTCTATTGTCTGTGTGTACATAGATGATGCCGACCCATACTACGCCATATACGAGTAGTCTGTACGTGTATTATGGGAACAAATCAAACCGTGTAAATTGTGTCTAAATGTTCACGGTATGTTTTGGGAAATTACTCCGTGTTGATTTGTGGATTAGTGTACGATGTGCTGGCTTGTTTTCCATGCATTACGATATTGTTGTGGGTTTACAATGACGACGACGATGTGCTATAGATCGACAGAGGTAGACAGGGAGATTCTCTATCATGGTTTTATGTACCTTCGTAGAAAGAGTATAGAGTCAAAAAGGATAGGCTTTCTCTCTTTGTAGTACATACATCGCATAGATAGGCAGATTGAAAATCTATACACGAAGACCGAAGACTACCGTGTACCACCAACCGTGATTGATAACTATAGTCGAAGACACATTTTATACTAGCGTACGCCTCGTTATTTGTCTTTTTTTAGACATAGATACAAATATCACATATCGTTGAACTGCCGCAACGAACGGTATCGTACGCAATTTCGCCATTATGACTGGACCTTGTTGTGGTTCTCCAGATGCTTGGTTATGTAGGTGGATTTTTTTGGCTGCAGACTCAGGATCCCCCCTGGTTTGTTGTGCAGCTTCTGTTGTCTGCGTATGAAGAGATATTTACGAGAATGGAATCGAACTGCTGGGTATTGTTTTACTATAACGGTTTCGGTGACGTTTGTGTGGAGATATTAATAGTGATGGGTTTATCTCGAATGGAGCTTTGACCAAGAAGACTAGAAGAGAATTTATTGGCATGAGAATTCGTCTCGTGTGCCGGATGTGAAGATTCGGCGAACGCGAACTAAAACCGCTAAATTATATGGCGAATAGAGTTTTTTAAATTGAGTAACGTAAACTTGATCTTGGAAATGTGACGAGATGCAAGATGAATGATGTGTCAACTGCTGTTCGTCGAGGTTCAGAGTCGAGAGGTTAATCAATCAGTTGACCTTTTTATTAGGTTGTTGGGATGCAAATGTACTTCAAATTTTATTATGAAATTGTCATTCGTGTGTTCTTGTGGAAATGAGCATGATTTTTTTTTTTTTAAGTACATATATATCACTGCAACTGGAGACAGGTTGGTGATTGGTGGATTAAGTGGGGTTCGGTTTCTTATAAGATGGGATGAGAAAATGGGAAATCTGTATTCTATATGTTTGCGTTTCTATCTCAACTTCTAATTGCCGAAAAGATCAAGCTCGATGTCATCGAAATGATCCATCATCTTTTAAAATTTGATATGGATGTGCTCGATGAACTGATTTCCTCATTTTTTGACATTTTTAGGCCATATTCATTTCGAGAGATTTTTCGTTTGGAATTTGTAAATCAATCGCCTCTCTTGAGGAATTTATTCTTCTAACAAGATGAAATTTGTTCAATTACTGCTTGTAAAAGTCAAACGAATCTCCGAAAAAAAATAATTTCAACAGCTTGAAATCAAATAAAAAACACAAATAAAGCGTTTACCAATTGGCGACTTTACATACAAAGATAACCAAACTAGAAAAATTCGAATTCCAAGTGTTTGGGTAAATGTGTCTTTGGATTTTCAAAAGGAACAAAAAAAATCCGCTTCAAAATGGCGGAACTGCTAACGATGTCTAGTTACTCATAAAATTTTCGCTAAACTTTTGAAATTAAATTTTGAAAAACCAGAGTTTCATAAAATTATTTTATGAATTTGAATCAGACATAAAATTGATTCTGTATCCGTACTGAAAAGAAGGAAAACAAAGCCATATTTCAAAAATTGATTGATTCTGTAAGGAGAGTAAGGAATATATTCATGAATACTTAACAAACGCAGAAACGTAAAAATCTCAATTTTGTGTTTAGCCTCTTTACTTCCAAAATAAATGAAAAATTTAATATGTAGATAATTTTGTATACAATAAAAAGCAAATGTATAAATTTGAAAAAAAAAAACTAAAAGAAACTCAAGACAAATAAAATAAAAAAATGATGGATGATTTTAATTTATTTGTTCAAACAATTCCTTACACCGCACCGCACTATTCAAAAATATTTAAATTTTTAAAATTCAATAAATAATCAACGGAACTTTATTAAATTATGTGATGTAATAAATTATTTGAACAAATACATTAAAAATGTTTTTATGATTTTTTTGAGCTAAAATTTTTAATGGTTTTATCGATTTTTTTTAGCATTTGCTATTTCGAACATTTTTAAGTGGCCGAAAAAATCCAGCTCGATGTCATCGAAATGATCCAGCATCTTTTATAGTTGAATGTGGATGTGCTCGATGAACTGATTTCCTTATTTTTTGACATTTTGAGGACATATTCATTTCGAGATTTTTTTTTTGGAATTGGTAAATTAATCGCCTCTCTTGAGGAATTATTCTCCTAACAAGATGAAATTTGTTCAATCAATGCTTGTAAAAGTACCTATAACGTATCCACAGAAAAAATGAATTTCAACAACTTGAAATCAAATTAAAAGCACAATAAAGCGTTTACCAATTGACGACTTTACATACAAAGATACGTTATTGATCGCGGATTTGAACTGTCTTTTATTGTACAAAA
Organism: Planococcus citri; assembly: GCF_950023065.1. Classification (NCBI taxonomy): domain Eukaryota; kingdom Metazoa; phylum Arthropoda; class Insecta; order Hemiptera; family Pseudococcidae; genus Planococcus; species Planococcus citri. The sequence continues at coordinate 59,416,146 of NC_088677.1, read as the reverse complement.
TATTCATCGAATAAAGTCAAAATTTTATATATTTTGCAAATTTGAAAAGCGACTCTTGCCACATCCTGTACATTACTTGTAAAATCTGAATTGAACCTGAAGAAAATTAATGAAATAATTAAACCTGAACAGGAAAAATGTAGCAAGAATATTAATTACATCTGAAAAAATGAAACAAAAACAAACACAAGCACGTAAATTTCGTTTTCTTCTTTTCTTTAACAGTTCAATTCGAGTCTCGAGTAATTTAATTTCATCATCGCTATCTGCTTCGTTGGGCTTCCTTTTTTTGGATCCCGAAATAAATGCAGTGATGATGTAGAACATTTATGACGCTTGTGCAGAAAAGTTGGTTGTGCTCACATTATTCGCTTTCTTCTTGAACATAGAAAAAAACATAACATGAAAATAATACTCAATAAGCAAGTGACATTGAATGTGTTATTCTTTACCATTAATTACTTTTTTCACAAACATCCCATTCTTTTTTGTTTACATTGACCACTGTAGAAATATCTGCCAAAATTTCAAAAGAACCTTCATATGACTTGACTTTTCCATTGTCAATAATTTAAGACCACATCATTCTTCTGTACTAAGAAATGGCTCTTCCAGCTTACAATATTAATTATGACACCACTAGGTGTCGTGATCTTTTCCATCATTTCTTTCATTTGGGTGCTGCTATCCGGTTTGAATTGAATCCTGATTTGAAAGAATTGAAAAAAAAACTCCTCAGAATTAGCGTGACTTCAACAAAGAAGTAACAAAAAAAGTCCTGCATATTGTATTAAATACGTTAGGATGGGTCGCGAAAAAAAAGTGGGAGGATCTCAACCAAATTCAGTAAATATCTTCATTTTGAGTTGATGAAAAAATTTCAGCTCCCAAGGTACCCTTGGAGGAGGTTTTATAGGTCTTCAAACATGGGCTATTTCCGTAAAAATTGTGGTTTTTTCATCTCTGAACGAGCTCTACCCCCGACCAATTGATTTTTGGGGAAAGTGGTCCAATTCCAAATGATGGTATATGTGATTCTGCGTCAACCTAAGCCATTTCAATTGAAATCCAAAACCCCCAAGGGTTCTACTCGGTGGTTGGAAATTTGTTAATTGTTCATTTTTGGGTAAATTCGGATTTTGAAAATTTTTTCCTCTCAGATATTTTGCGTTGATTGAGCCAAAACATCGAAAGATATTACCTATTTCTGAAATTGAGAAAATATTTTGAAATGAGGTGGTGCCAATTCTTCCATTATTATTCTCAATTTGAAAGAACTGAAAGAATTTGTCAAGTGTTCGGCTATTTTTTTTTCGATTTTTTGAAATTGGCGATAATGACCAAAACATTAACAACATCACTGCCTTCCAAAATATTTTTCTAATTTCAGAAATTATATCTTTCCATGTTCTTACATGATTATTGCGAAAAAAAAAGTTGAAAAGAAACAATTTTCAAAACACGAATTTACCCATAAGAAAAAAATTTTCTTATTTTCAACAATTCTGTAGAACCATAAAAGTGGTCTTGGCTTTTGATGGCTATGACCTAGGTTGATGCAGAATCTCAAAATAATATTTTCTGGAACTAGTCCATTTTTTTCAAAGCTGGTTGGACAAGGGCTAGAGCAAAAACTAAGATTTCTCGAAAATGCTCCCTCTTTTGAGGACCCATAATATTATCTCTCCTATGAGCTAAAATGGTTAAAAACCTTCGACATTTTTTTTCGCGATCTACCTTATTCTACGCATGTGCAATCAACTTGGTAATTCATAAGTTTTAAAACAAACTGAAAACTGTTGGAAAACAATGAAAAATAAAACGAAATTGTGATTGGTACACTTACAAAACCTACTTTTGAATTTTTATCAGTACACGTCGAGCTGCGGCAAGTTCTCGCGTTGGTGTGAAAATTTGGTTTTGGAAATTTTTCAAAATGCTTTTTCCCGATATCAATTGGAAGTACTCGATTCAATTTCAATACTTCAATGTTGATGTGTACCTACTTTAAAATTATCTACGCAGAATCTAAGTGGAATGCTGTCCGATTCCTCAAGAAAAAAAACGTTTTCATTTTAATCCACTATGATGGATTTGTTGGGCAGATTTTTTTTGCACATCCCATCTCAGTTCTTTTGATTATTCTGACCATGTTTTTATCGTATGTATACGTAACATCTTCTACAATGCTCCTATATATCAGGAAAACAAAAATTGGAAGGGTCCTGAAAATATTTATATAAAATTCTATCTGGAATACCGTACTAAGATGAAGTTGGTAAAATGATCTTGCGTTTAATTTTACGATCGATACTGAATAATGCAGTAAAATATTAATTGAAATGCCTGCATCGATATAAATATGTAGAATAATAAAATTATGATAATCGCTATGCTTACTCGTACTCCATCAAACTACTCCATTCAAAATCGAGAAAATTATCAGGTATAGGTACCAAAGCTTTCGGTAAAAAAAATGAAAATAACTGCTTCGCTTGCATTTTAATCCGCTCCTTGGCAATTTTCTATTCACCAACGAAACTAAACTACCTACGTACAATTAAATCCATGAAATTTTTTCGCCACATTCTGCATCATTTTGTTACCTGTGGTTTCGTAATTATTCTCGGAAAACTCGCCTACATTGAAAAAAAAACTGCTCTTAATACGAATGAGTGAGCATGCGAGGGGGAAAATCTCATAAAAATAGCCATTACGTTTACAAACTGTTGGTTATATCTGCTTCTAAATCTAGTTAAGTAAAATAAAAACCCATAAAATGTAAACGTAAATGCAACCAAACTAAAGAGACAACGAGCTAATTAACTTCTTCAGGGCGAATATTTAGAGGCACCTTAAACCTATTCGTGGTATAGTTAATTCGCGATAATTTATTAACGAGAGGCCATTATATAACAACCGTGTCTCAGGTTAAACGCTCCGTTTATTTATACAAAGTCAAAGATACCTACCTACTCACCCAAACGTACAAATAATTCTCGAATTTTTTTAAATATTTCAATCAGCAGTTGACACGACGAGTTTAGGTTTATTTTTTTTCGAACTTCTGATCGAATTACCGGTGGTTAAGAGAAGAAGGAAAAAAAATAAATGATTGAGATTGAAATACGATTCCCCGATTCAGGCGTGAATATGTTTGCACGATTAGACAATTTTGTATGTATAAATAAAATAAAAAAATAAAAATAAAAAAAGAATATCATCGAATCGACCTTGAAATGTTGTCAAACTGTATACTTGTTCATCGAAAGGGAAAAAACTTTCTACGAAATAGAAAAATAATCGAGAATACTGAATGACGACTTAGTCGTCGATGGCGATTGGATGGCGAGTCCAAAAAGCAAACGAAACGAAAGGAGAATATTCCTCATCAATTACACGCTTGTTATGACGAAGTCCAATGTGTCTAAAATCGGCTATATTTGAATAAGAAGAGGGGAAAAAAAAGAGAAGACGTATCTAAAACGTTAATAAATATTTTACTACATTTTCTCGAAACAAAGAGCACAACGAGATGATGGATTTATCCGCCTGCCCTCCTGCTTCTGCTAAACAAATCCGTGTTTACGTTTATCGATCCGCTTTTCTTCTCTATCTCTCTGTGTTCAATTCGCTGCTGAAAAAAAACTGGTTCTCAAAAATGTATTAAAGAGGTTTCAAGTAGGTAAAAGAGTAAAAAAAAAAAGTACGTAAAAAAACCTAAAGAAGAGCGCGTAAAGATGAAGATCTGCCTTTTAAAAGCGCGACGACATTAAATTAAACCAATTATTATACACGAGGAGCTGAGGCTGTGGCTGAGGCCCAAGCCCAACGTCCGTGCTATAGTCCAACAGCCTATAGCTTCTCGAAGATGATTCGTCGTATAGTACGAAGTATAGAGAACTGGTTCTCATTAAAATTCCATTAATATAGGTATCTCTGACTGATTCTGTTTGGTGTATTGTGACATTATATTCGACTATATATACGACGGCGTCGATTAACTAGTTTTTTTCTTCTTTACTCTTTTTACCTTTTGTACAGATTAACTTTATATCGTAAATTAAGAACGAACGATTAATAAATACTTTCGAAGAAGAGAAGCAGCAAAATACACACAAATAGAGAATTTCTTCTTCAACTTGATCGAACTTTATATACCTCTAACCTACGTCTTGTGTATTCAAGGTGAAGTACCCGCATATTCTGCAGCCAAGTCCATGCTCCTCGTTCGGAATTCACCTTCATGATGGGGGTACAGATCGTCTATCTCTGTTTCACTCTATACCTCTTTTTGGAAGATTTGTACCTACTCGAGTCGTATCTATTTGTGCGGCTTAAATTGAAACATGTAAAATGGAAAATTTTATTATCCGAGAAAAGTATAGGTACTCGTAATTAAAAAGCTTGTAAGACATTCGAGTGATTATGAGATGACCGAGTTTATATACACTATACAAAGGTAAAAAAAAAAATACCTACACACCGAGATGAGCTGCTGCACCTGGTATACCAGAAGATTATTAGCTTAGATGAAGATTTTTATGGGTTTAAAGCCACTATATACCTACGTATTTGTATTATGCATAATACGATGAATACATAGCAGTGATTTTACGACGAGAGAGGATTTTGAAGAAGAAGAAAAAAAAATTGTTTTATATTAGACCGCAATATAATACACACTGAACATCTAGAGACTAATTGGTTAGCATGTGAAATGTGTAGCAATATAGTGAAAAAGGTGTGGTATTTTATATCAAATCTATTGTAAGTACAATTCTATGGTCGAATTATAGTCGGTGGAATTTTTTTTATGATACCAACTTGTATGATTTTTTGTTGACCATCGAGATGATTTCTCGTTGTGACCAGGTCATTAGGTTGCCATAACTGAGCGATTATCGCGCCCCTGGAGTATTCTTATTGCTTATAGAGATGCTGGAAAGTGACTCTGGATTTAGATTATTAAAACTGTTGCTTTGGACAAATATTCGGTGTTGTGATTTATGGTACCTACCGAAAACTATAAATACTAATTTGGTATTTTTTTTTGGATTTTTTTCCATAGGTAAGCCACCACACGAAGATTTTAATGGAATTTTGTGGTATCGACGATGTCGACTGTTGAATACCAGTACGGGATCGTTTGGTGATATTAAATGTACCTTGATCTTGAATGTAAGTAATTACTAGTAATCGTATTGTGTATTTTGCTGGATTTATTCGAAATCCACTCGAATGTAATGTGATTTTGGAGAAAGTAATGACTGGAAAAAATTTCGTCAAAATCGAGATTTTTGGATGCATTTTGTATAATGAAACCTGAAACCTGAGAAAGTGGTTCTACACTGAATTGGTTGATCGAATGAATTTCAAATTCATTAAAATCGGAAAATTATGTAGAAGGAGATATTTGTATTGTGTAATTTAGGGATCTACTTATGATACGTGGTGTCGTAAGTAGGTAGGTGGTCGTAAGGCGTGTTGAATGTGTGAGGGAAAGAGATGCAAGAGGTATCAGAACTGGATGGTTTTTTTTTGGTTATCGTTTCAATTCCTCCACGACCACAGAGAATAAGTTTAGGAGTAAAGAAATGTTTTAGGTGACATGAAGCTTTGAGAGAAGGCTTCAAAACCACCCCTACTCCTCTCAAGCTTAACAGTGAGACGTTTTAATAGGTTTAGAAGAATACTTGAAAATATGCCTATTTACGTTCGAGTGTATCAATAAAATATCCTGAATTTTGACAAAAATTGTTGACGAAGTTTACTTCTGATTTGGTGACTGTTCAGTAAAATTTTCAGCCTCATCTTAGCCGTTCAATAGGCTGAGCCAGGGTTCCTAAAAGTAGGGCGATTTTTGAAAAAATCGTGGTTTGTGGCCACTATTGGGTAATACAACCCTTGCAGTATCTTGATCACTCCCCTCCCCTAAATGGTTGCGATTCACGTTTCTGAACCTTCCTTGTCCATTAAGTTCAACTTTCAAGACCACTTTTAGCCTTCTACCAACCACTTGAAGATTCGCAGATCGCGAAACTACGATTTATCGTATTTTTTTTACTATATATACTTACTTCAATTAGAAATTCCCTTTACAGAAACTAGCTCTAGATTCGTGTTTAGATAGTCAAAACACCCCGATAAACACTTGAAAAAAGCGAATTCGGATAATTTGATCGAAATTATGGTAAAAAGTGTGGTAATCAGAGTATTTTAACCCGCTGAACGATAATTCTACGTTCAATTTCGCGAAAGATATTTTTTAAATCTTGATTTTTTCAAAAATGATCCCACATTAAGGACTCATGACTCAGCTTCTGAACGGCTGAGAGGCTGAAAATCTACCTGAATAGCCCCCTACTCAAATATGAGGAAATTCTCTTCAATTTTGAATGTTAAAATCCAGGATTTTTTTTTGATCCATGTTAATGTTCATCAAGGCAACTAACAAAAAAAATATAATACATAATAATGCCTACTGCCTATCACACTGACTGAGAAGTTATTGACAGACAAGATAATCTCAAATATGAGGAAATTTCCCTTCAATTTTTCATGTCAAAATCCAGGGTTTTTTTGATCCATGTTAATGTTCATCAAGGCAACTATCAACAAAAAAAAAAATTGCCTACTACCTACCACAACTGACTGAGAAATCAAATTTTGATTTTCTCCCATCCGTAACAAATTGGTCAACTTGAAATTAGAAACACCTCGAATTTGTCTGTCTATAATTACGAGTTAACCAAAACAGTGCAGATTTCGATTTCGAGCTTCCCCATCGATTGATGGTAATTTCGATCAATTTTGAAGCTTCCAGTGGATTTTTAGCTTTCAATTTTTCAGAAAATCTCGTAAAAATGATCCAAATTCTAAATGAAATTCTGAAATTCATTTAGAGTGGAACGATATTTTCGACCTTTTTTCAGAAATGCTGGAGAGACGCTTGAGAAAAATTTGTGTGATGTGAAAAAACTATCGGAAAAGTTTTGAATTACTGATTTAGATCTCTTGTTTTACTGCTACGTTTAAAAATTTTGAAGTTTTCAAAAATTTGGTAGAAGTTTGAATTTTTTCATAATTTTGTAAGTTTTTTTGATAGCAGTTGTGAAAATGAAGCGATTTTGGATGAAATTATAAACGATGTAAAACTTCTGAAAAATTATAAAAATTGCAAAAAGTTTTTTTTCACCAATTATTTATGTAATTATTGTTTTATTCAGATTATTTATTTTTGGAAAACTTCAAAATTTTAAACTACGGTTGAATATTAAGGGCTCGAGTCATGGGGTTCAAATTCTTTTGCTTTGCCAATCCTCGCTTTCACCGGCTTCCTCCTCCTCCCCCCCCCCCCCAACAACAGAAAAAATAGAAATTGATTCACTTCACGCTCACTTTTTTTTTCAACTAATGAGCTAGAACGACACCCAGAGGTTGAATCCTAAAACTGAATATACGTATTTGTGCTCAAATTCTAAGACTTTGAGTTGGTAAAATTGGACGTGTCAAACAACTTTTCATATATTTTTGAACTTCTGATGTTCTGATTACTGATCTGAGTTCAATTGCTCTAGAACTGCGCTCAGCTGATCTTGATGTGAAGTACCAGTACATATGAGTCACTATAGTTTGGTTATATCCGATATATGTATCACTACCCACCCCTCCACCATAACATTCGACCTAGTAAATACTTACTTACATATGTTGGGTACCAATTTCGAAATTAGTTGTTGAAATTCAGGATCGGTACAGCTAATTTTGTTCCATATGTGTCCAGGCCAAGCGTGAATATTACTTTTTCATCGGGCTTGGTTCATACCATGCCCGGAGGGTCCGGACAAAGTGTTCGACTTGGTACAATTTGTGTTGTGCAAAGTTCGATATAAAGATTTACCTATAATGAAGGAATTCCATATAATTACATGCCTTTATTTAAAATTTCAACTGATATGGTAATGAGGACTATCGCGTCGTGGCATGTATAAAATTTACAAAAAAAAAGAAAATTTTGATATTTTTATAAAGTGGCGTCTAATCTCCTCGTCACCTACTTATTACAGCAACTCGGCGAACTGTGGCACCTAGAGTTACATAATAAACCTCTTCTGCGACAAGCGCACTTGTTAGAGGTGCATTTAATGGTACATGGACATTTTTGAAATCCTTGTCCCTCCGAAATATTTGATTTTCCATTGGCTTCTCTGAACGTGAGTTCTCAAGGTCCAAGAATTCTTTCGAGCTGGGCGCAATTTGCCTTCTCAAAAAAAATGTACAACGTGTTGAATTAAGGAAGGATCTCCTTCAGTATTTCCATCAAAGTCACACTCACCAGCCCTGGACTGTGGAATTAACCCTTCCGGATGGCAGGGTGAGTCCTCAAGTTTGGTTTTCCAACAATAGCGCAAAAAATACAGCACCTGTGCAGAAATAGTCCAGACTAAAGGTAATCAGCATACGATTTCCTATAAAATAAAACCATTTTCAACTTCATTACGTCAATCCAATTCCTATTCCAGCAATTCAATAATGGCTCGTTTCATTGTAATTTGCAAAAATTGAAATCGAGGAATTTCAGCTTTGAGGACTCCTGAAATGTTCGCTGGTTGGATGCGGTTGCTAATGGATATGCCAAGAGTGGTCCAATATGAGTTATTTAAGATTATAACCTTAGGGTTAACGTATCGGAGGTCAATTGTTTGGTATCATTTTGTAGGAAATTTGATGCTGATTAATTTTGGTCTGACGAGCTATTTCTTATGTACAATACATGGTATAGATAGTTTTTATGCTGATGTTGGAAACTGAAATTGTGGAACTATTCTGTTCTTCAGAGAGGTTAGCTCCAGTGCTAGGATGGTTAAATTTCTTTGAAATGGATGCTAAAAACGTCCTGACAGACCGCTGTGCGTTGGATCAGTCTTAATATTTCTATTACAATATTATTAGCTTCGAACGTTTAATGTTCTCGCAATAAGATCCTTTCCACCCACTCCCGCTTCCGCAACAACCTTTCGAAATAACATTCGATCAAGCAAATACCTACTTACTTGTATCATACTCAGCCAGCGTTAAAATTAATTCAACACTTTTGAATTCAATCGATTCCAAAGAATCATGAATTTGCCAATCGAATACAGTTTGCTGAATCGAAATGGTGAAAAATATCTAATATCATCGAAAACTCTTTTATTTTGTATTCACCTTCACCTTCGAACATCCTAAGAAATATTCAAATCCACTCGTGAAAAAAAAAATTGCCGAACTCGACTAATTAATTAGCCATTTTGCACGACTCGTATTCTCGCTCACCTTAGCAATTGTTGAAAAATGGAAACAATTTTCGGCTAAATTAATTAAACTACGTCGAATTAACATCGGCACGGCATCGGCAGTCGGCACATTGAAGTAGCTGAAGAAAAAAGAGAAGAAAAAAAACAGAAGCAGGAAGAAAGTCGCCCTGGCTGCTCGTAAAAAGAAGTGCGAACTTTTTTTTATTGACTAAAGTAGACTTGAGAGAGTATCGACGAAAAATGAAGAGGAGGACGTGAAAACGGACGAATAATCTTTTCTTTTTCAGGCGTTTTCTTTTGCCTTTTTTTTTTCATCCTAAATTACACGCGAAAGTGATTTCGGTACTTTGTTCTTTGAAAGCTGCTTGCGCTTGGCGCCTGTTAAAGAGCGCGAGAATTTTTCAAAGTGTTGAATTCCATTTAGCTGTACCCTTTGGGGAGGAGTAATTTTTATACGATTTTGGTTTGTCGAGATTAACACGAAGAGAGGAGGAAGTGAAAACAAAATGAAGATGGGTGGTAGAGTGAGAGGAGGTGAAGGAAAATATCAAAATAGAATATTATTTTGTTGCGTGTCGGATTAAATAATTGGTTCGATGGAAATTTGCATTGCTTGTTAGTACTTGAGAAGACCAGAGTGGAATGAGTTTTGTAGGTTAAATTTTTCTATTTTATGAATGTAGTTTTTTGATTTGGGGGGAGTTGCAGGGTGACTATAATAGATTACTTACTTTTTTTCTTTGGTAGCAGAGCCTGTGCGCTTAGGAATGTTTCGTCTAATTCTACTTCATCTTCCTCGCTGTGGGCGCGGAAATCTCATGTTTCTAAACTTTATCTCATCTGTTAACTCAGTAAAGGTACAACTCGTTGTCGCGGATGTTTTCAAAACTCAAAAACTTCAAGTCATGATTGTAAATTTCCAAAACTATTACCTGGAGATCATGATTTTGTAAACAAATTGACTACTCTCTAAATTTGAAACAGTCAATTTCACTGCTTAGCAGTCACGACATTTTGCCTTTTTAAAGCAGTAGTTTTTTTTACTGCAAAACAGTGAAAAATTACTGAATTGGTCAGTAAAAAATCATTTTGACTGACCAATTCAGTAATTTTTCACTGTTTTGCAGTAAAAAAAACTACTGCTTTAAAAAGGCAAAATGTCGTGACTGCTAAGCAGTGAAATTTGACTGCTTTAAATTTAGAGAGTATGAATATTCACTTTAAATACTTCCACGTGGGAGTTTTGCATATTTTATCGATAATTTGTCGTGAATATTTTTTTTTCTGAAATATTTAGCTTTGATTGAGCCATATCGTTGAAAGATATAATTTCCGAATCTGGTACCTACTAGGATGATCTTTAAATATGTACAAGGCAAAAAAATCTCAAGTTCTAACACGTTTAAAAAGTCTCTTTTGAGTAAAATGAACTCTCATGAGGATATTAACCACCTCCCTAGAGAACCAAGTCGATCTCCTAGAATAGCTGAAATTCGTATTTTACTTTAAAATTTAGCTATTTTAGGGGGGTCAGCTTGGTTTTCAATGGAGGAGGCTAAAATCGTCATGAGAGTTTATTTTACTCAAAAGAGACTTTTTAGAAGTAACAGAACTTAAAATTTTAAAACTTTACAGTAAATTTGTATTTTTATAGAATTTTTTAAAATTGAAAGGCCCACCGCAGCCCGAGTTTGTTGAAAATGGAAACAATAAAAATTGCGGGATTTATTTTCTCGCCAGAGGTCACCACTTCGCAGGTTGAGAGGGAGTAAAATCCCAACTTCGAAAATAAGAACCACCCTAGGGAACTCCCTTCTTTTTAAATAATTTTAATCCACGAGCTCTGACATATGTATCTGTTGTCATCTGGCGAAGATTTGTGGGTCTGATGCACATGCACCTCATGCATCCCCTCTCGCTTGGCCTGCGTCCTTGTGAATCAGGAGGGCCACTTGCGGTAGATCTAAGGGGATCACTGCATTCCTGCTGGAACCTGAAGTTCTGGATATGGACAAAATATGATCATAATATTTTTGTAGAGCATCTACAAATTAAGTAATTGAAAAATTGAAAAAGCTAATTAATTACCTACTGGAATCAGCGTTGTTGTGCTTTTTCTTCGTCCATCTTGGTGGACATGTGGATAACCCGAAATAAGTACGTACGTATAAACTGTAAGTAGGGTGAATAAGAAAAAACAAGTAGAAAAAACTCAGTTGCTGAAAATTTGCCAAACGCTTATTTTTAATTTATTCGTGTTTTGAGAATATTTTTTCTTCTGAAATATTCAGCATTAATTGGACCATAACGTCGAAAGATATCATTCCCGAATCTGCCGTAGTATTTTGAAATAAATTAGTGGTTCCAATTTGTTGGTCGTTATTGTGATTTATTTCAGATAATCGAGAAAAATTTCCGAAAACTCATCAAATTTATTCGGTTTTTCGATATTTTGACATAATTAATGCGAAATATTTGAGAAGAAAAAATTTCCAAAACACCGATTAATTAAAAAATGAGCGATTTGCAAATTTATTTTCAACCCCTAATACGAGTAGGTATAAGCCTCTTGAAGTGGTTTTGGATTTTGAAGGCAATGACCTATGTCGACGTAGAATTTCAAATCCCATCCTTTGGAACTGGACTATTTTTTCCAAAATGGGTTGTGTATAAGTAAGGGCCGGAGCAAAAAAAAAACACGATTTTTTCAAAACTGTCTATTTTTTGAAAACGCATAATTACCTATCCCTTCCTCCATGGGCACCTGCAGAGCTAAAAAATTTCCTGACAGATTTTTAAATAAATATGAAGGTTTTCATTGAATTTTATCAAAATCTTGATAATTTTTTTTTATGAAATGAAATACTGAATTCACTATAAGAATTATCGACTTTGCACTTTTTGCACAGCTCGTAGTGCCTTCAATTTCGAAATTAGACCAAACATAAATATGATCCAATTTCTAGGACTTTGAATGTTCTGCTCAAAGAGTTATTCTAATACATATTTTGCCTATGTTCAAAATTGTAGGCGCCAGAGCACCTTGAATCGCTCTTGATTTAGTGGAAATTCTAAAGTGCCTCTCAGATCCTTCAATTTTAAGCACTGGCAAGATGTGAACATTTTTTTGTTGAGTATTTACTCGAAAGTTCTACTAATCAAGTTATAGGTACGTACTCATGTTTAGCCTATATTTTCAAAATTGAAGGGGTTATGATTGAAAGACGTTTTTGTGTTCTCTAGCGACTTCTATTTGGAGAAGAAATAGACAAAATATGAACATGAATGAAGTTAGTTTCATGTATGTAATTTCAACTTCGAAGGCATCAGAGCTGTTCGAAAATTTCATTCTACATATTATATTACCTACTCTCTAAATTTGAAACAGTCTTTCCAATTTGATTTTCGTCCAGAAGAATGGTTATTGGGGGGGGGGGAGAGCACTCAAAATTGTTTCTGTTGAATGTTTCGTAGGTCTCGTTATACCTATTAAAAATTTTTATGAATTACGTACCTATATTGAAGTACCTACCTAGCTCAATTTTGAAAATTATCAATGAAAGTGAAATATTTACCATGTTTTCCAATCAACAGTATCTTCCAATGATTCGTCCGCTTCGCTGGATAAACAGTGAAAAAAGTACTGCTAAAATCTGTTATTTAAAATTTTTTACTGCTGACCACAGTAGTTTTTAACTGATCGATGCAGTAAATACTTTATTTTTGACTGATTAATTCAGTAATAATTTACATTTAACTGATAAGCCGTAAATTATTTAAACTACTGCTTTTAGGAAGGCAAAATGTCGTCAGATCCTACTGCTAAGCAGAGAGTACTGAGTACTCCTCAAATTTCGAAGTCGAGTAAAAATTAAAAGGAATTTTTTTATTTTCCATCTGAAGATCTGCAACACGGCGCAATCATATTTTTCATCTATCTACGTACATTATCCAAAAAGTTATGCAACCTTTATTAATTCATATTAAAGAACCAAGTTGAAAAAATTCATTTTACCAACTTTTTCATCGCATCCAAAAGATAACTCTTGTGTTCTCGTTTTTGGGGCATCTATAAGATGAAGAACTAATGTAAGGGGCAGAATATGCACCAAGCATGCCAGCATACGAAATGGAAAATGGTTCACTAATTACATGTTTCATGAGCCAGGCAGAGGGTAAATTTTCGAAATCGTTATAGGTGAATTTATTCATTGTCGATTCAAAAGGCGAGCTTAACCGGTGAAATAAATTTCCCCCAAAGGGTAAGGAAAGGTGTACGGTATAGAAACTCGGGTGAGAATGTGTGTGAGAGAGATGATCTAAACGCTAATCCTCTTATATGGTGTACGTTTTCGCACACTGCGTGCGTAGAAATAAACTATGTGCAGGGAGAAGAGCGAGCTGGAGGAGAGGAAGACCATAGAAGAAGACGAAGAGACTATTTGTAAGTTTTATACACGTTTACCTCTCGCTCTGGGAATAAGTTTAAAGTTTATTGTATGCGTATACGCACTTATAGGTACCTTACCTACGCATATGTATGTACGTATAGAGGGCCAGGCTATAGGCTGAGAATGAGATGAGGGTATAGGCAACTATAGAGTATGTACTTGTGCGTCTCTCAAGTTGATGCAAATCCGCTGATATACGTTGTAATTAGAACAGGAAACCGCTAAAATTTAAATTCTACTGTATTACCTACGTCTCCCTCTCTCACTTTCTCTCTCAGTTAGCTACAGTAGTATTCGATACCGACGAGGTATATTATTCGTAGTGAGTGGAGTGGAGTGGAGTGGAGCATACGAAATACAGAGAGAATAAACGTGTTTATATGGTATATAAGGCTAATACTTATGTCTCCGCAAGACTCAGCTTTAATGTGTTTGCCGAGATTAATGAAGTCAGCGAAAATTACATTTATCGTTTGTAAGGCCTCACACCGCCTCATCGTCTCATCTGCAAAAGCTCAGCCACCGATCAAATGTGTATACTCGTAGGTGCCCCTTGTGCTGGTGGATGGCGTCTTTTCGCTGCGAAATTCAGTTCAGCAAACTGCCTATATACGAGAATCGAAACAAAAGAAGCTTTTATCACGTATTCGGAACGGCTTAAGTTTAAGCGCGAAAAGGATTATACCGGAAAGTGTTACTATAGTTTAATGGCCAAAAATACGCATACATTCGTGGGAGAAGTGTACGGGTAGGTATACTAGGTAGCCTTCCAACGAAAGGGAAATTTTTCCATCGGTATCCTGTGTACGACACGTTCTGCATCGTGAATATTATGACGGATGGCCGAGTAAACTTGTACGTCGTTATCGAGTACAAGATTCACCTTGGTGGTGGGTCGTTGTCGTAGGTTAAGAAACGTATTAAACCAACAAACAAATGCTAGATCCTTGAGAAAAGTCGCTTTCAGAAGGCGGAATGGTGCAAAATTCAAGGAGAAAAAGTCACCGAGTATGAGAAAAATTGACTGGACGATGTTTTCGGCAGGAAAGAGAGATTTTCGTGATATGTTTCTAGTACAATAGGTACATAATAGCGAGAGTAATAATTTTTCAAATTAATAATCTAATCATTTTTGAACAAGGAAAATACTCCATTTTGAGCATAGGTACGCTGTGCTCAATCTTTCGGTTTGTAAATTTCCAATGTTTTGGTTTAATTGCATAGCTCATTAAATTTATATAGTTTGATTGTACCAGAGTTCAACATTTTTGCTGGTAAAATGGAAGGAAATATAAAAGATTACTTACTTACGTAATTTAGTGCAGTTGGAAAATGGGTGCGCTTAATTATTGCCTCGGTTCGGAGGTTGGAATCAATTCGACCAATTTTTAAGCTTTGGGAATCAACTCACCAACTCCGCCTTGTTTTGTTAGGATTTCTACTTTTGGATGGAAAGTGGTCTCAGCGGTAGACATTGGCTCAAGTAGGTATCACACTATTGAAATTTTAGCTGCCAGTTTTAAGTTTAGCTCCCACAGTAAAATATTGAATTTTCAAATTTTCAAAGGCGTTTTCGCGGAAAAATCTTGACCCTCGCGCTTGACCAAGGAGCCTTTTCAACTGAATTTTTCATATTACATTTTTCGAAGATCATGTAAATTCTTTACCTTTGATGAAAATTTGAATAATCCTTTAAAGATATAATATGAAAAATTCAGTTGAATGGGAAAATGAAAGAAGTCCTTGTGCAAGCGCTTAGATCAGAATTTTCCCACGACAACACCGTGGAAACAACCCGAGCGTCGGGGTAGCGATTTTTGAAAATTATGAAATTCAAAATTTTACTTTGGGAGCTTAACTCAAAATTGGCTACTAAAATTGTAATGGTGTGGTATTTATGCCAAAGACTAACATTGACTAGAGTCCACTTTCCATCCAAATCCTCGGGGTGGACTTCCTGAGGTACCTTAGTTAAATCTAGAGATCTATCCATAACAATTTTATTTCAAAACTTTTTCAAAACATTTTAATTGGAATTCAAGACTGTTTTTTTGCTGGAGCCAATCAATTTTTCATTTCCAAAAAATCTCTGGAGAAATATTCTCCGGAACTTTGAAACTTTCAAAGCCACATCATTTTGTTCCTTACTGTTGAGCTTCTTGAAATATGTACATCTTCAGAAGCTTTTGCCCTCGGTATCGCACGGGCTCATTTATTTTATACGTAATTATACACGATTTTAAGAGAATTTATGATTCAATACGTATCATTTTTAATTAATTACTTACCTATACTTACCTAATTGCAAATAAGTGTATTATAGTAGTGCACAAAAGCTTCCATTTCTGGTTTTCTTTTGTGCAATATGAGTTCATCGTGATGGAATTTTTTTCATTTTTTCTTTTTTGTAATTGATGAAATGTTGCAGTTTTAGAAGTTTTAGGGATTTTCTAGAGATTTTTCCTCGTTTTAAAATGAATGAAAAAATCCACCGTAAACGATTTTTTGGCTTTTTTTTTGTATTAAAAATTTAAGGAATTTTTCAAAAGCAGGGATTCTTTAAAATGCCCATCGAGCAACTCAATTTTTCTCACGAATGCAAACAAATAGTCCACAAGGGAAAATATTTCGTGATACTGTGTTGCAAATTTCACTTTTCAGGTGCACCTCTGGAGCTAAATTTTGTGTAATTGCCGAAGCCTCTCCTAACTTTCATGCAATGTTTCAAAACTGATTGCAAAATTAGAGAATTGATTTAAAAACTGAATAATTTTTCATAAGTGCTCCAGTCTGTGCTACTCAGACCCGTAAATGAAAATTCATCCAAGATGGCAATCGAAAAGGAATATTGAAGTCATGATTTCAGAATGCTAATCGTGATTATCATGATCGCAGGTACCTACATGAAATAAATTAACTTGGCTCGAGATTGGCATTCAGAATCAGAAAACGTAATGAAAAAAAATCGAAAAATTGCTTACTTGAAATTATTGTGTTATTAGTACCAGAATTGATAGGGCTTACAGGATTAATTGGGTTTACAAATTTGTTTGTCTTTCAAATCAAACATGAAATTCTCCAAATTTTTGGCAGATCAAATGGGATTCTAGTAATCGATTGGTTCGTTGGCTTCTATTTCGACTTGCTGAAAAAAAAATGGAGAATCGTATCTTTGATTCTGAGGTAGATACTCGCATCTTGAATGTTTACTTCGAGTGTTGCAGATATATAAGTTAATTTTCTATTTTATTTAATGAGCCATAAATGTACATTACTACTGTACTTAGTCTAGAGGCTCGCATTTACAAATGAAAAACGTAAGATCTTGAAAAAATCATTTGTTAGGTATAAAAGTATTTTTAAATAGGAATATTCCGGTGAAAATAAAATTTTCCTTTTACCTCGTCATGGTTATGTAAGATTTTAATTACTTGTGTAATTTCAATTTAATCATTGTCTGGTATTATGAGGTAAAATAAAAATATCTTTTCTGGCTTGATAAGATCGCAGGCAAGAAATGGAAATAGATCTTTTTTCTTTTTTATAACCTGTAACTTGAGCGACGTATTTTCGATTTTCATTTGATTCTGTTTCATACAGTGTTGCACTATTACGAAATCATTTTTTTTCCACTTTTGAAATGTCTGGATCTTCATCAGCTTCTGAAATTGAGGGCTCATTCGTATGTTCTGGTTCATTTTCTATTTCAGGTTCGTCAATGATTGCTTCATTGTCATAATCATCATCATCACTCACAATGATGCGAGCTTTTTCGCAGATTTGGGCTATTTCCTTTTTAGATGGGTCGTCGATTTTTAGAGTCAAAGAAATTAAATAATGGATGACATAAAAACGTACACAAATTGATAAATACATAGCACATTTTAAAAAAAATAACAGTTCATCTACAGCACAAGTAGTGATTTCTTTGCTTTTTTGGGCAACCGGAGGAGATGGGAGTAATTTGTAGGATTAAAAATTTAACCATAGAGTATTTTTAAACACATTTTTGAGCAGTTTTAACGAAAAGTAAGATTTTTTGACAGTTATTTTGGCAAAAAAACAAACGAAATTTTTGGATTGGTTCGATGAAAAGCAAGATCTTTTTGGTGGTTTTTGAGCAAAAAAGCAAAACTTCAACGTAGATTACATTTCTTTCGTCGTTACGATGAAATCGAATTATCGTTCGTATTGCCTAAATTGTCGTACTGAACCGACGAAGTTAACAATTGGCATTGAAATACCCCATTTTGTCGTTGGAATGTCCTGTCATTCAAATCACTTTTTCTGTCGTACCAATGTACTCGTATATTCCCCTTTTAAAATGCTTCAGTTACTTACTAACTAATACATGAAAAAAAATAACTTAGCTCGACATTGTCATTCAGAATCAGAAAACGTAATGAAAAAAATCGAAAAATTGCTTACTTGAAATTTATTATGGAAGTGCTCATCTGCTCATTTAAAGAACGTGATTTTCTATTTTTTTTTTTTTTTTTGAAAAAAAAAATTGTAATATGATTTTATAGTGCTGTTTTAATAGAGATGATCTGAGATTAATTTCCCATTTCACCTCCGTTTTGAGGATCTAGAGGGATGTAGGAGTATAAAAATGGAAAATTTGATATTTTTCAGGTACCTACCCTTTAAGAAGGTGAAAGGAAAAGTGAAACATACGGATTCTTTCCTCCCTGAAAAACGACAGAGAAAAAAAAAGAAATAGTAATTGGGCAGAATTGGGGAGCTAGAGTAAAAATATTCAAATGGAGTCAATTTTTACCCATAATTGAGAAGCTCCGAATGTATTTCTTTTCCGCAATGATGTGTTAAAAAATTTTAAATCTTGAAATTTAGAACTTTTGACAGATGGAGGATTGAACATTGGCTCGCGAAGCTCAGATTTTTGCACCTTTTCAAGATCATTATTTTATTTCAACTTACATGCTTGAAATATTTTTTTAAAAAAGCTTACCATTTTTTATAAATGTTATGGTACTGAAAATGCATTTGTGTCGTTCTCATCAATTGTTCTTAACACTTCGTTAGGTTGAAGAGAAAAATACACAAAAAAATACAAACGAAGTACGTGCTTCTCACTTCTCCGAACTAATGGTCATCACGGTTCTGCTGGAATTCCATCGTTACCGGTATGACGAATTTATTAACAAACTAATTATTCCATTCTATAATCTGCGCTGGTTTAAAGAAATAAATAAATTAGCATAATTCCGCGTAGTTTTTTTAGAAGTCGAACCGATTTCAAATAGGATATGTATTTTCAATATTGCTCGAAGGCCTTAATTTACTCTGGTACAAAATTTCGCTTCTTGGCAACTAAGTGTTATTATGGCGCATGCAAAAAAACTGAAACAAAAAATAACGCAACGAATAACGTAGATAAAGAATAGGGAGGTCTTCCGATCTATAGGAATTTATTTCGCCTCATAATAACGTCCCGTTCACCATTTCTGAGCATTTTTTGGTGGCGAGTTAACGAACTGGTTCTCCAGATGGAATATCTATGTAATTGCGAAATTATTCGTAGTTAATAAATTATTCAAAATTATTTCAACGCTTATTTATTTAGACGATGTGATAACACTTACAAACACAATGACCCAAAATGTCCTTGAGATGTATTTTTTTTTCTTTCCTTCTTGATTTTTTTTTTTTTTTTCATTACCTACTCCTACTCCTCGCTCGTACAGGTATATCTACCTGAATGTAGATGTGCATGTTATTAGAAGAAGAAGACGACGACGAATCGACCATCAAGACGACTTACTAAACATGCACCTGGAGATTTATTTTGGTAAATATCAAACTAGTTAGGGGAGTAAAGCAGGTTAATAAAAAAAGTAGCCTAGGTACCTGAACTGAACTAGTATTAGTTCGAACTGCAGAGTCGACCGTAGTCGTCAGACAAGTGAGATGAGAGATGTGCGGTGTAATACGAGCTAAACGAAAGGCTAAAATATCGCGAGGTTTTTAATTAGTTGTTGTATCTAGTATGCCAGGGTGTCTTGCCATTAATGTGTAGCTTTATTCAATTCGTTTTATTTTTATGCCGAGTGTCGATGTTGAACGATGTGCGTGTGTCGTTCGTGGACTCGTCGTCTTCGTACTCGTAGTCGTGAAGAATAAAGTGTTAGATCCTGCGGTGTGGTGTGGTGTTTTTTCGTTTATCGTATTAATATTTGTATTCGTAACTGTTTTGTATACCTAGTGAATTTTTATATTGTAATACGAATTAGAATGGCGATAACGTATTAGTCATCTTTATCGGTATTCCAGATCCAGATCGAGTATTGTGTTTCGGTGGTGATATCTGAAAGCATCCGCTTGCGTTTGATTTTTTTCTTATCTATCCGTGTTTTGAAATATTTAATATTAATAGAAGTGCATTTTTTCGTGAAACATGTGGTGTATTGGTGATTAGTGTGTTGCTAGAAAAATTCTCATCTTGGTTTGCTGGTGAAGTGTTTGTTGAGGATTTTCAATCTACGGTTTCATGACAGGTAGGATTTGTAAAATTCATCTCGTTTAATTAGGAATTTTTCATCATTTTTTTCGGTTAGGAGATTGATGGCTGACTCTTTTTGGGTTTTATTGTGAAATAAGGGTTTATTACATTACTTGAAGGTAGTCAAATTGTGAAATTGAATCACAGATGAATAAAAAACAAAAACCCTCTTGCAATCAGCGAATGTCTCGGTTAGGTATTTTTTTTCTAAATTGAACGACTGTAATATACGTCGCTACAAAAATTTAACATAATTGATTAGTGGTGTAAGTACGAAGTGTAAATATTATATTCGCAATTAAATAGTCATTTTTTTTATCATAAAAAAATCTGGAATAGGTTTTTACGAATTTTTTGTTGCTTGAAATTCTTTTCGATTTGCTTCGAGTTTATGTATTTTTACGTTTTTTAGTGTTGATGTTGAAAAATTATATTACATAGTATATATTTTTTGAAATTCCAATGCCACTAAGTTTAGAAAAGTCATCATTCTATCAGGCTACATGTGACCTCTTCGCATCTTTCATTTCTCAGAATCGCTTTTTGATTCTCACTTCTGACTTCATCCAGCAAAACGTGGTTTTTGATAACTTTGATTTTTTCTAATAGTTTTTCGTTCTTATCATTTGAGAGTATTTTTTCAAATTTTCTATTTGTAAAATTTCAAGAAAATATTGAAAAATTATTCTGATTTGATAGGTATATAGAAGAATGATTATTTTGTGGATCACGTGTACCCTACATATATCATTTTGAATTTTGTTTTCAATTTTTTCATCGTTTTCACTTCTATTTTTGCAGAATATTAGTTTAGATTTTTTTCGAGTTTTTTTTTACTCCGGTTGAGGTTGAGAATCAGTTTTGAAATGAATGTATTGAAAAATCATTTTTTTTTTTTTTTTTATCAGTTACCTAAAATACATATAATTGCTTTTAGGGCTATTTTTCAATTTTTTGAATTTTCGTGAAACGTGTGTTGTATTGCCTATCGGTGATTAGTATATATGTTACTGGAAAAATTCTGTTGGTTTTGTGAAGTGTGAAGTGAGGATTTTTAATTTACATGTTCATGACAGATGAGATTTTTTAATTTGATTTTCGATCGTGTGAAGTCTAGAAATTATGGTCCGTTTTGTTTTTTATTACGTTTATAAAGTTAGGTATATGTATATTTATAGAGTGAATATTTCGTCGCGAATCAGAAAACATTTACTTACTATTTGAGAATTTCAATTTCTAGGAAAAATTTCCTTTTAAGAATTCGTTGTGCTCCGGTGTTTTCAGTTGCATGCCAGGTAGGATTTGTAAAATTCATCTCGTTAATTGGAATTTTTCATTATTTTTACAGTTAGGAGATGATGGCTGACACTTTTTTAGGTTTTATTGTGAAAGGAGGGTTTATTACATTACCTAAAGATAATTATAGTTGAATTGTGAAATTGAATCGCAGATTTTTTTTCCAAATTCCGCGATCCCTGCCACATTGGGCATCCATCGGCGCATTTCACCAAATCACCATGACCGGCTGAGAGCGCCCAACGATTCCACCGCTGTTAATTGAATCGCAGATGGAGAAAAAAACAAAAACCTTCTTGCAATCAAAGCAACTTCCAGAGAAAAAATCCACCTTAGTGTCGTTTATAACTCTTGTATTCGCAATTAAATAATGATTTTTTTTTCATCATCAAAAAAAAAAAAAAAAAAAAAACTATGTTTTCATGGATTTTTTGTCGCTTGAAATTCTTTTCGATCTGTTTCGAGTTCATTTTGACGTTTTTTAGTTTTGATATCATATTTGTTTTGAAATTCCATTGCCAGTAAGTTTTGAAAAATCGTCATTCTATCAGGCTACATGTGACCTTTTTGTACCTTTCATTTCTTAAAATCATTTTTTGATTTTCACTTCATCTAGCAAAAAGTGGTTTTTGATGACCTTGATTTTTTCTAATCGTTTTTCTTTTTTATCATTCGAGAGTATTTTTTCAAATTTTCCATTTTGTAAAACTTCAATAAAAAATTGAAAAATGATCATTTCATCTGGTTTGAATAGGCGTCGAGAAATGATTATTTTTTTTGAATCACATGGACCCTTTATCTTTTTTTAATTTGTTCATCGTTTTCACTTCTATGATTTTTACGAGTTTTTTGCTCCTGTTGAGGTTGAGAATTATTTTTGAAATTTCAAGAATGTATTAAAAAATCATCATTTTGTCAGTTATCTAAAAAATATTGCTTTTAGTGCTATTTTTCAATTTTTTGAATTATTTTTCGTGAAACGTGTAATGTATGGCCTATCGGTGGTTAGTATGTTGCTGGAAAAATTCTGTTGGTGTTTAGTGAGGATTTTTAATCTACAGTTTCATGACTGATGGGATTTTTTAGTTGAGTTTCGATCTTGTGTGACCCATGTGTGATCTTGAAATTATGGGCTGAATACTTCGCGAATCAGGAAACATTTACTTACTCGTACTATACATAAATCATGAGAATAATTTTGTATCATTATGAATAAATATAGATCGGCAGTGTATTCCTGCTTTTTAATTGTTAGTGGAGCGAGGAGGAAGCCGAGAGTATGCGCTGTAATCAATAATGTCGTCGGTATTATTTTCACCGTATTTTGGAAATCTACAGATCAGATTTTTGTGATCAAGTCAGATGCGATGCATAAATAACTTACAAGAAATTTGTCTGCTTAAATGAGAAATTATGGTTTCCAAAATTTTTGTATTCGTTTGTATATTGCGAGTTTTTTAAGTGAAAATAACTTGAAAAATTTTCAACTTTTCGCGAGAATAAGGAAGGAATGGGGATTAATGCTCGTTATAACTCTATTTTCTTAAAAAAAAAACAATATTGAATCTTCCACTCGGCCATCCTCTTGTACATATGTAGTTGTTTGCTTTCGAAAATTCATCTTGTTTAATCGTGTTTTCTCGGAATCTCTCTTGCAATCAGCGATATACCACTATGCAATTTTATTACCACGAGTAAATTTTGAAACTAAAAAATGATCTTGCAAAGTTGAAAACCCCTGCAGAAATGCTCCTTATTATGGGATTTAAACATCAATTTAGTAGGTATGTAGTATTTACATACAATGGCCATCAGAACGATGCTGAAAAAAATTCGTAGGTACATAAATAATTGAAGAATTCGGACCCAGAAAACTTGAGTGAGATGACTGGGCAATGGCAACCATCGATAGCCCCGTCGTACTGTTCCTATATGAATTTGCACCTCTTGAATTTTGATGTAGGTATTTGTATTGTATATGCATTTACTTCGAATCAAAAAAGAAATTAGAAACAGAGCTCTCGAATATCGATTTACAGCTATTACAAAAATATATTATATTAAAATGGTGTCACCTGTTACCACTTATTCTGTAAAAATGATGAAAATCAGTATGAACTAAAACTAATCAGCTCCCCCAAATTGAATTTTACCATTTTTGGCTATTTTAGAGCCTCCAGTGCGATTTTCGATTTCTCCAGATTTTAAAAATTTCTCTAGAAGGCGTGGAAATCAATTTGGGCAGCTAAAAATCGAGTTGTGGCTTATTCTCGATCTATTTAACGAGTTAATTCGCATTTGAGCCGATTTTCAGGCGGACACATCGAGTGATTTTTTTGATCAACATACACTTTTTAATGATGACTGCCGACTGGAAAATACTGGTCGAAAAACACACTGGAGGTGTCCGCCTGGAAGTCGATTCAATATGAATAAACCCCTCAAGTAGGTTGCAGATACGTCACATTTCGTTTTTTTGCTGCTTAAATTAATTTCCACGTATTCTGCATAAATTCTAAATGAAATTCTGGAGCATTGAAAATCACGCCTCGTGTTCCAGAATAGTCACACAGAAGTAAAATTCGGCTCGGGGAGTTTATATTAGTTTCAGGACTAATTTCTTTCATTTTTACTTGAAAAATAATGCATTCTTCAAAAAAAAAAAAAAGGTAAATTAAAAACTCCCTCAAAATTGCAGAGAAATTAATTTGGGTAGCTGAAATCACAGTTATGATTATTAAATTAAACTAGGTAGGTACATAAACTCAAGTTAATTACAACTTTTTCATTAAAAAAAAAAAATGATTTACTTAACCTCGTAGAAATACACGAAAAGTGCTAGGAATGCGCAAATTCGACCGATTCATAAAAATATGTAATCTTCAAGATAAAATCAAATCGAAATGTATTTCATATAGTTATACCTAGACCTACACATGTAGCTACATTTATCAAAGCCTCGTACGAGATGTTTGTACCTCGTACCCCTGCTCGCGTACTCGTACATATTTCGCTTTATTGATGAAGTGAACCTGTAGTGCATCTACGTACCTCTATCTACATAGCTTGGTTATTTAGAATTGTGTCACGATCGCAATGCATTTTAAAAGGTGACAAGATTAGGCAAATTTTTAAACTTCGTGCGCTCCGTAATGATCTCGAATCCAGATAGAAAGAAAATATCTCCAGGCTGACAACATCTTTAATACATCGTGAAACTACACAATGTCTACATACTCGTACTATATGGTAACAAAGTACACAAATAGGCGGATGGCTGTGAGGTACATTACCCCTGCATCAATAAACATCGAAAACTATTGTAGTGTCAATGGAAATAGCTCGTCAGCGCGACGACGACGCGATGCAATCTAACTCGCGAGGGATTTCAAAGGCTACTAGCGCGTTTTTTTTTTCTATTCGGCTGTTAGAATCGTTAGTAGTGAAAAAAAAATCATTGGATGGAGATGGAAATCAACAAAACCTATAAGGTAAAAAGAGCGCCGGAGAGAAAAACAATACAAATATCCAGTGGTGGATGATAATAAGGGGTGAAAGTAAGCATAACGAATGGCATGGCAAATGAACGTTTTTCAAATGTCAAAATCTCGCGGTTCGAATTCCACTCGTCGACTGGATGGCGTCGTCGAATAAGAAGGATTCGGTGTTGGTGTTGATGATGGAAGGCCGGAAGGGGGGGTGGTAAATTTGTAAATTCAACGCCTCCGGGGAATCGGAATATTCGCGTTGACACGAGCCAATCAGCGGTGTATACAAGTGGAATATCAGGCCTGGTTTATCGACAATGACGCGACGGTGGTTAGCGATGGCATTTTTTTTTTATAGATATCATCGAATGGAAAAATACGTATACTTGTTGTTCTGTATTTACGTAGAAAGGTAGGAGGAAATTGAATGATGAGTTGAAGGAGCGAGAAACAAAAGTAGATGTGATTTAAAGATGGACTCGTAGGAGAAAAAAAAACTGTTTCATGGTGCGAAGTTCGAAGTCCAAATAAGTTGAGGAAGGGACAAAGATTTCCAAGTTTATTGTATTCAGGGGTGCAAAGAGTTTTATTGGAATGTTTTTTTATTCATTTTATCTACTCGGTTTGGTGGAACAGAAGCATGTATAATTGCTTGTAAGACAAATAAAAAGCATCATTAATTTACTTAATCGTAAGTTGCCTTTCTTTTGAATTGACGAAGTTAAGTGTGAACACCGGAAACCTGAAAATTTACTTATTTTGAAAAAAAAATAATAAAAAATAGGTACCTATTTTGATTTTGATAAACAGCAAATTCAAAATTTCCAAATTTTGAGTGCCCTACATTTAGAAAATTTTAAATTTTCAAATTGTATTTACCCCTTGATTTTGAACAAAAACAATTTGTCATACGAGTAATAACACTTTTTTATTCGTCAGGATGAGTATTTTGGGTTATTATGGACACTTGAATACCTAATCCTAACATTTTCTTATTTCTGATGATTTTTTTTTAAAATGATGAATTTCTAGTTGTGCGGAGCTCCTAATACTTTTAGTTTAGAAGATAGGCAATATACCTATCATAATTGTGTTTTTTGTTCGTCTACTCGAGTTATACGTATTTATGGTTGAATCAACGTTTGATTTAATACTTGGTATTCTTCATCGAAGCATATCCAATTTGTGTTCTTATAAAAAGAGGAACTATTTGATGATCAAGAGTAGTACATATATAATATGTCACTGGTGAGTTTGCAAATTGGTGTTCAACTATACCTACACAATTGACTGAATCCAAGCAAACTCCTTCTTGCAATCAGCGATTGTAGCTTCAGTGTACTTAAATACAAAAAGAATTGGGGAATATTTTTCAAAAATTTTTCCATATCGAAATTCCACTGAATGATTCCTCTTTTCGGGGAAGTTCTCTCCCACTCCCCCGAAACTTTTTGAAAAATTTCCTTCATTGTACTTATGTGTATGTAGACTTTGTACACTCAGACATCATTAATTTTATAGAGACGCTGCAAAATGTATTCTTATAAATAATAATATGTTCTTTGGAGCAGTTTTTTAGCGCAGAAATAAAAAGAATTGTTGAAGAAATTTTTATTCAAGTTTTTTAGATACCTATTGGAGGGGTTCAGTATACAGAACGAAGAAAATGATTTGAGGAACCCGGGAACAGGTTTTCTTGAAATGAAGACGATATTTAAAGTAATTCTGAAGCAAACTATATAAAAAAATTTAAAACTTTATTAGCGGCCTCTCACGTATTTTTTTGGGGTAGGATTTTGAAGGGTTTTGTATGAGAGAGGCCAACATTGCTTTGAGGATCTGGATTAGGTTTTTTTTTTGTTTTAAAAATACTCCTTGTTAGAAAAATTTCTCGATGCATAAATAAAGAATTTCTGATACATTTTTTTTCATTACATTTTGATTGATTTTTCATCAATTATAGAAAGTGGCTCTTGGGATCACTCGATCCTCAGCATTGAGAAACACTAAAATATTCAGGGATTTTCCCGCCATAAAAATCAGGGTGGGTAATCTACGCGTAAAATAGCCTATTCTACATTTTCGTGAAGAATACGTAAAATTTGATGTAGAATGCGTAAAATGAGTAGAAAGCGTAGAATGTGTAAAATAGACAGCAAACTGCGTAGAATGCAACAATAAGTACTCCATTCTTGTTTGTTATACTCTAAATATTATTAAGGACCATGATGCTTTGAGTGATTATTTTCTATTGTTTTTCTTTTTTTGTACTCATTGTTTAATTTTTTGAAACCATTAACCCTTTGGAGGTTCTCTAGGTTTTCGAGTTAGAAAATTGAAGTGCCTTAATGAGTGTGATAGGGTACCTCGCCCAATTGGCCAAACCACAAAAAAGTCGAGCTTTTGATGAAAAGTTTTATAGGAAAATGAAAGTTTCCAAAAAACACAAATGTGACATTTCCTAAAAAAAAATTGAATGTATGCAGAATTTTTTTTGAAAAAATGAACCAAAAACATGTGTCAAAAACATTGAACAAAAGCACTCTTTCAAAAAATGAAATAAAAATTGAATTGGAAAAAAATAAAAAAAACAAGGTTGAAAAAAAGTCATCTGGCAGTTCACAAATTCAGCGAGAATCAAATCTTGTTGGCAAAAATGCCTTTGTTTAAAGCACGAAGAGAAGAAAAATCTATGTCGCTAAGAGAGGATTTTTTATCAAGTCATAAAATCTTTTCGGAAATCGAGCCGAAATATGGGACAAAATTTAGCGAAATTGCGAGCTTTCTGGCAGGAGGTAACTAATTATAAAAACATTTTCGCCTTTATTCACGAGATGTAGCATAGAATTTTCTTTCATTTTGGGAAAAAAAGAGTATTTTATCACTTATTGGAGTATAGGAATATGAAGATGAAGATGAAGAGAAATAGTAAAAATAGTAAATAAAAATCCAAATTCATCTACGAGTTCAGTCTTTCATTTCGTTTACGCTGTGGATTTGTGTTTTTGTTCACTATTTCTCTTCATCTTCATCTTCATATTCCTATACTCCAATAAGTGATAAAATACTCATTTTTTCCCAAAATGAAAGAAAATTCTATGCTACATCTCGTGAATAAAGGCGAAAATGTTTTTATAATTAGTTACCTCCTGCCAGAAAGCTCGCAATTTCGCTAAATTTTGTCCCATATTTCGGCTCGATTTCCGAAAAGATTTTATGACTTGATAAAAAATCCTCTCTTAGCGACATAGATTTTTCTTCTCTTCGTGCTTTAAACAAAGGCATTTTTGCCAACAAGATTTGATTCTCGCTGAATTTGTGAACTGCCAGATGACTTTTTTTCAACCTTGTTTTTTTTATTTTTTTCCAATTCAATTTTTATTTCATTTTTTGAAAGAGTGCTTTTGTTCAATGTTTTTAACACATGTTTTTGGTTCATTTTTTCAAAAAAAATTCTGCATACATTCAATTTTTTTTTAGGAA
This sequence comes from Planococcus citri, assembly GCF_950023065.1. NCBI lineage: Eukaryota > Metazoa > Arthropoda > Insecta > Hemiptera > Pseudococcidae > Planococcus > Planococcus citri. The sequence continues at coordinate 59,387,606 of NC_088677.1, read as the reverse complement.
ATGTCACATTTGTGTTTTTTGGAAACTTTCATTTTCCTATAAAACTTTTCATCAAAAGCTCGACTTTTTTGTGGTTTGGCCAATTGGGCGAGGTACCCTATCACACTCATTAAGGCACTTCAATTTTCTAACCCGAAAACCTAGAGAACCTCCAAAGGGTTAAGGTTATCAAATGCAGTGATGGCAAAAGTTTTGCGTTTCAGTTTTCACTTTTTAATTTCAGTTTCAATTCTTCCAGTTTCAGTTTTACGTAGTTTTACTCTTTTCCTCATCAAATTCGTAATATTTTGGAAATTTATTGGAAAAAATTGACTCACAAAAATCTTTTTTATTTCAGTTTTCAGTTTTGCTTTTGTCAGCTTCTGTTTCAGTTTTCTGTCACTGATCAGATCCGATGAATTAGTTCACGTTTTTACGTTTTTTCAATTTACTGTTCTGTTTTTCTCACCTGAGTATTCAAGTTTTTAACGCTTTTTCAAATTTTCCTACATAAAATGATTTAAAAAAATTAAGCTTTTTCAAAAAAAATATCACCCACTCACTTATTTTACGCATTTTACACATTAGCTTACAATTTTGTATCTACTATTGGTTTTTGAATATCTGCTGGATGCCCAACTTGAAAATTACTTTACAAAAACGACAACTTATCAGATTTTTCTTACGGCGCAGTGAACTCGGTTGGTGGGCATTATCCGGCCGGATGCTGAATCACCGCAGTTGATACTTCTACCTCGTTCCGAATTATGTACTTGCATATCTTCAGTAATTTGCACAATGCACATCATCGTTTGCTGTTCCAATTTGAAAAAATCGACGTAGACTGATCCGACCAACTTATATTTCCAAAGCAGGCTACGACTTCAATCAAAACTTTCCCTTTCATGGTGCGATAGATATGAAAGTTCAAAGTTCGGTGTGCGCCAGAACTTACGTTGGCTTTCAATTTGGAATAGAATGAATTTTGAGTGAGCACATGGGAGTTTGAGGCTGGAAAAATTATCTGCGATTCATCTTCTACCATTTGAGGTTTTGTTCGAATCTGTTGCTTTTATTGGCCAAAAGGTATGAAAGTTGAAATTTTGGGCTTTTACAACTTTTCAAATTTTTGATCAGGCGACCTACGGAATCGAACAAAAGCTCAAATTGTTGGGGATGAATCATAGATCACTTTTACATTCTCAAACAACATTTCATTCGCTCTAAATTCCATTCTATTCCGATTTAAAGATGGGTATGAGTGAGTAGTTCACCGTTCACCACCCCCGCCCCATAAAAATGTTTGCTAGGGGTCCGTGGGGTGGTAGTTCTCAAGAATTATTCAGGGAACCACCCTTGGCAATTTTTCATAATAAAAGCTTGGGTAGCCAAAAATGTTTTAATTTTTTAAATATGATGCTAATTTGCCCCCACTGCAGTATGCTGACGACCTGAAGCATGGAATTCCAACAAACGCCACATCGCTTCAGAAGTGCTAATGTATCGCATTTTTGCATAATTCTCGATTTCATCTAGGACCTCATCTTGTGAATCGGGAACAACCGAGACTTTTGCCATATCTGGCCCTTTATGCATTATTATATACTTGAATAAATACTTGATAATTTCATTCCATCTTGGTGCTTTAGTTGCATGCAACGCATAAATTTTACCTGGCTTTGGACCCCCCTCAGCCTCAATAGACTCGTCAATCTCACTCTTCAAAGGCGAGTTGGTCGTGCTCATGGATTTCGAAAAAAAACTTACCTGAATGTAACTAAACTTCATTATCATTACTATCGTTTGTGGCATTACACGAATTAGCTTCAATAATCTGCACATTGTCGTTTGCGTGTTCCTGATTTGGCATGACGGGCACTGCATTCTGAAAATAATGTATGATCAAGGTAATGGTTTGAAAGTTTCTCCACCAGAAATACTCATCTAAAAGAGGCTGTAGAATAATTTGAAAAAATTGACTTAGATTACTTCACCCAAATTATTTTTCCAAAGCGGGCCATCAAAAAATTATTTTGAAATTTCTGATTTCTGAAAAAGATTTGATTCAACTTTGTCGAAATCAAAATATTTTTCCAGTAACAGATCATCTATTATAGGGTGCAGATTGGTTGTTCGAAAAAAGCTAGAGCAAGTGTTCATAACATCACTTAATGAGCAGGAAGTTCTGGTCAAACATCAAGTGAGGGGGGCAAGAAGGTGGAGATGAATTTATCCCAACTAAAGTACGGTTTTCGAGCTCATCGAACCACGATTTCGAAGCTTTTTTTAAACGTACTATCAAAAATATATCCAATCGAGCGATAATTTTCGCATATTTTGACTTATTTATGACTCGACGATTAGCCGAACCGAAAGTATTTGGCTGTAATTCGCTTTCGCTCCAATTACACGCTTTTGCCAACGGCGTACGAACGATGCGGTGTGGTAGGTCGTCATCTTGAATACGCGTTGGTAAATCGCGGCTTAGAATGACTACGATGTGCTTTTGCTAGCCGCATTATACGTATAATATGTACCTCTGTGTATGTGTGCATATAGAAAAACCTCAACAACGTATAAAATTGAACAAAATAACGTTTTAATTTCGCCGGGCTGGCTCGCTGGCATGGCGTTTGCAAACTATTCGAGAAATCTGCTACAGCTACACGCCGAGTACACTCTTGGCCAATTACCCCGGTAAACGTATAATTTTCAAAGTCGTAAATATTTTCTCTCCTCGTCTGTTCGCCATCATACAGCGAAAGCGACCAAAGCAAAGCAACGAGTACCTACCTCTACACACTGCACACCCAGGTAGGCCTGATGGTATAGTTTTCCACAGCAAAGGAGATGACCGGATGAGGAGGGGGGCATGAAAATGAAAAACTTTTTGTTCGTATACAAAACGCACTGGCTCGCAACACACATACCAAAAAACCAGCGTGAAAGTTCAACTCGAACGCGACCGCATTGAAAACGCTGGTGAAAAAAAAAGAACGCACGAAAAAGAAGGAAAAACTTTGGGACGAGAATAATGCTTTTTGTCATGTCTCGCGTCGTATATTCCGCTATGCTATATACGGTGTTGTACGTATACATGTACGTTAAAAAACAACAAAATACGAATTTCTCGAATACTTATACAAAGTAGTTAATGGAACGGATTAAACGGCAAACTGCGAACGTCGTCGTCGTTTCTCTTCCAAGAAATCTAGCTATGTACATTATTCTCATCCTAGTAGTCGTAGTCGTAGCAGCGAATAAAAGCAATCTGACCACAATTCAGGTCCATCCGTTGCGGCCGCTCAATTTATTTATGCTGATGGTCGTCCTGCTGTACGGAATGTGTATGCGTTTCCACTACAACGAAATGAGACAAAAGTCAACATCAACTCGTTCATCGCAATGTGTATATGAAAACTAAGTATATAAAGCGTCTGTATCTGTACACTCTGGATACTGATTCTGTATAAACATAAAATTAAACTTTACTCTTTTAATGGACTCGCATCAGTTAAGCAGAAAAACGAAATTTTGTTGGAGTACTGACAATAATATGGTCGGAAAACCACTTTGAAATGTATCTTCCTTAATAAATACCATTTTAAGGTAGTTTAAAAAAAAAATTGTCCGGTCATTTACCTTCTCTGAAACTGAACGAAAAGTATGAAAATAAAATTTGATAAAAATCATTATTAAGTTTGATTAAATCAATTTACACGTACCTACTGACAAACGGAAATGGTCATACCGATTTCAATACTCAATTAATTAATCCTCAATATATTACATACAGCTCATATTTTGAAACTATAAAATCATGGAATTGCAGAAATTTGGATTTTTCAACTCTGTTTGGGGAAACGTGCTAAAAAATTTTCAATTCTATTGAAGAAGAATGAAAAAATCGAACATAGAAGCAGAATCTGTCGTGCAATCAGCAACGATTTTTTTTAGCATCAGTTGCTATACTTATCAGCTTTTATTGTTTGTGATTTTTGTGAAAACTTCAATCAGTTGGTTTGTTTTTGCTCAGTAAAGCGATTTTCAGCGAATTTTTTCACCACCTCTCTCGATCCTGGGAACACTTGAGGGAAAAAATGAAGTTTCCGTTTTTCATAAAAACGGTGAAATGTCGAAGAAGAGTAAAGAAGAGGAAATTCTCCCTTGGAACAGAAATTTTCTAGCAATTTTCTTTTTTTTTTAGGGTCCTTACACCCCTTGTGACGAATTACGATTTTAGAACTCGGATGTATTCGTTCGTTAATTGTGTAAAACCTCTGAAAAAGTAGCAAAGTTGTCAGCATTTTCTTGAGCTCATAAGTGGAATAATTTTTTAAAAGATGAAAGAAAATGATTTTTTCCCCTTTTTGTTGAAAATTTCAAAATGTTTAACTTTGGTGAAAAAAGTTGGAGCCCAATTTGAAAGCTCAAAATTTTTCCTACATTTTTTTGACGTTATTGCTACTTTGCTTATTTTCCAACTCTTTAAAAGTGTCGAAAAAGACCCACTCTAATGCCTTACCTATTATCTACTTATAAAAATACAATTTTTTATCTCTATTATTTGTTCGAATTCTCTATTTGATTCGACTCCCAATCGAATAAAACTTGAAACGCCTTTTCGTGAACATACAATAAGGAGCAGAATTTTATTAATTTCAGCTGTTCGTTCGTGTTGATTTCAAATTGGTTTTTTAGTGCTGAATTCTAATGATTTTTTTTCGAATGATTACAAACGAATTTTTTTCGTGATGAGTTCAAGTGAACTTTTCGAATGACTTATTGTTAGAATAAATTGTTCAATAGTAGTTTAGTTTGGAATTTTTTCACGATTATTTTTGATTGTTTGTTTCTGAGTAATATTTTGAATAAATACATTTCTTGTGTGATTTTCAGAATAAATGTTAGGTTCGGGTATACTTACACCGCCAAAAGCATAATTTCAGTTGCCCAGATGAAAAGTATCGATTCTTTTTGAAAATTTTTTAAAATCCAAAATTAACCATTTTCAGAGATTTATGCTTACTTCAAAAATGAACAAAATGGATGAATTTATTCAGTAAAAACGAAGATGAAAATTAGTGCTGGAAGTATGGTGTCAACTCCTTCTTCATTTCCAATCATTCTGGAGCCTTCTGCGCGGTTTTCACTTTCTCCAGAATTTTTGAATTTCTCTTGAAAGTGCTGAAGTCAATTTGTGCAGTTTGAGAATCCGAATTGTGGCGTATTCTCGACCCATTTACTAAGTTCATCCACATCCAGAATGATTTATAGGCGGACACTCTTGAGTGTGGTACTGTTTTCTGTTCCGATAAGGAAAAAAATTCAAAAAATCAAAAATGTTCTGTTCGTAGAGAAGTTTTTGTAAATTGCACGAATAGCTTTATTTCACCTAAAACCTACCCACTCATTTGAATGTAACCCTTTCGAGTCATTCTGGACTCTCTAGCGTGATTTTATATTCCTCCAGCATTTTTGAAATTCTTCAGATTTTTTGGTCGTAAGTATTTACTTGGCAAGAAATAACTACGAATAAAAACATCCTCCCAAAGGTCAATTCGAGGATAAGCCAAACCTCAATTTTGAGCTGCCCTAATTATTTTCCGAGCTTTTTGGAAAAATTCGAAAATTATGGAGAAATCTACACTTGAGGTGGAGGGGGCTCCAGAGTGACTCGAAACGATATAATTCGGTTTGGGGAGAGAGTAATATTAGTTCCAGGGTTCGTTTTTATAGTTTTTAAATATATTGTTTTCACTTTTTTATCAACATATTTTCAACTTCTAGCCAATCAGCGAACAGTATTTCAATAAATAGCCAATCAGCGAATAACAGTCCAAAATGATTAAGAAATTGTTGGCTGTTTTCGTTTTGTTTTGTTTACATTGCATTTCAAACTCAAACCAAACATGTCATCAGCCATATGCCATACATAAGAAAATAACTTGTTTGGTATTCGTAAAAATCACGATTTGTTGAATTTTTTATTTAAATTCAATTACGACAGCAGAGCGGCCCTGATACTCATTGCTACGAAGATCAAACTAGATTTCAGGTCAAAGGACTGACCAAATGTTAGATGAAGTTTTGGTAACTGATATTGTAAAAAAAAATTACGTGAATACCGAAAGGATAAACGAGACTTTCTATTAATAGATTAATACTTAGATAAAAAAGATAAATAAATACGAGTATTTAAAATTTAGATTTTTTTTTAAATTTATAATTTTTTAATAGCAATATGGTGAAAGCAAATTCAAAAACTATCTTGCAATCAGCGATTAGTTGATGGCTTGTTATAATTTTTCCTGAAAAATGTGTAATTATTTTCAAAAATTGTGGTTCCATTCAAATTGTAAGCGCGACATCTCAAGAGTTTGCCCTCGTTGGAACATTTCTATGTACCAACTAACTTATTTACAATGTGTTGATATTATCATTATTTCAATGTAATGATCCAACCAACGCCAACGTAAGTAAGTGTCTACTTATTTACTTCTAATCTGCAATTTTTAATAACTGAATGCTTCAGATTATTCACTCGTGTAATTTTTTCAAAGCATTTTATAAAAATTATGGAATTATCTACCCTGCCTACAAAAAGTTGCGTGTTTCAGCAGAAATAGTCGAACGTGAATCCCAGTTAAAAGTGATGAAAAACTTATGTTATGGTTTAAAAACCATTTTAAAATGTTTTTTTTTTTCTCACACTTGTTGAGAAATTGAAGGAGTAACTTCACTAATCAAAGTTGAGAAGTGATGTTGCAAAATCACGCTAAAAATTTCAAGTTTGTTCAGGTTGTCCTCTGTTTTATGGCTTTCAATGTTTAAGAGTAGTAGCTGAGTAAGTAAAAAAAAAAGGTGAAAATTCAGAAGCATGAAAAAAATCGAAATTGAAAAAAAATTGCTTACTCAAATGATTTTTTGAAATAATGAAGTTAGTTGCGGGTGTTCTCACGTAAAATAACCATCAAGTTACTGACTTCCTCGATTGATCTACATTCTACATTTATACACTTAATTTATTGGAAAATTTATCAGTAAATTCGTCTTTGTTTTCTGCAATTTACTCCAAATGACATTTTTCTTCAAAACTTTGGCGTGGCTAGTATATTCAAACGACATTCAATACTCCCTATCTATATAGTAAAAAAAAAATGAGCATACGAGGGAACAAGGGCCAGTACACTCGAGTCAATAGAGTAGATTTCGACCTCCAAATGTCAATTCGAAGATAAACCAAACCTCAATTTTAAGCTGCCCAAATTATTTTCCGAGCTTTTTGGAGAAATTCTAGAGGTGGGTGAAGGCTCCAGAATGGCTCGAAACAGTACCTACAATTTGGTTTGAGGAGAGAGTGATATTATTAGTCCCAGAATTCATCTTTATAGTTTTTCTTTGAACAGCATAAATCTCTGGAAATGGTCAATTTTGGTTTCTCATAAATTCGCCGAAAATCGAAACTCAATTTATCGCAGCTGAAATTTTGGTTTGAAGGGGGGAGGGGTCAAGTGACGGAATTTCTTTTTAAAAATCGTGGTTCCATTCGAATTGGAAGCGCGACATCTCAAGAGGTTTGCTCTCGTTAGAAAAGTTCTTTAATACAAATTATTCACATGTGTAATTTTTTGAAAGCATTTTATAAAAATTAGGCAATTTACTTACCTACACAAAGTTGAGTGTGACAGCAGAAATGGTGAAACACGAATTCAGTCAGAAGTGGTGAAAAGTTGATGTTTATAATTTAAAAATTATTTTAAAATGTTTTTTCCCACACCTTGTTGAAAAATTGAAGGAGATGACTTCACTAATCAAAGTTATAAAGTGATGTTTGCAAAATCACACAATCTATTTTATGGCTTTTAATGTTTCAGAGTAGTTACTGAGTACGCAAAAAGTAGATACCTAAATATTCAGAAACGTGAAAAAGTCAAAATTAAAAAAATTACTTACTTTTTTGATTTCTCGATTCATCGGACTGCGTCATATATTTTTTTTCGCTTTTCTTTGTTGGAATTTTCAGCCAATGTGAACTCATTTTTTTGGCAAGGTCCTCCATTTTATGGCTTTTAATGTTTCAGAGTAGTTACTGAGTAAACAAAAAGTAAATATTCAGAAACGTAAAAAAATCAAAATTGAAAAAAAATTGCTCACTTACCTACTGTTATTGATTTCTCGATTTATCGGACTGCATCATATTTTTCTGATTTCTTTGTTGGCGTTTTCAACCAATGTGGACTCATTTTTTTTTTTTTTGTTGACAAGGTCCTCTATTTTATGGCTTTCAATGTTTCAGAGTAGTTGCTGAGTTAACGAAAAGTAAATATTCAGAAACTTGATGTTAGAAAATACGTTTCTAACTTATGTATCATCGCGATCGCGAAATAACAACACAAACAGGGGCTTAAACGCCTTTATTAAACATCAAAACATCGCGCCACTTGTACACAGAAAACACACACACGAATACGTACATAACATACTGGAGAACTGGTCTCCGTGAACATTCTACACAACGCATATACAGATCGTCGGAGAATATAGGCGTGGCCTACTCCAGTGTAGCCACGATCTAACACTCCCCCTATTCTCCGATGATGTACAATTTAAAAAAAAATTTTGAAAAAGAAAAATTCATAAATCGCACCACACAGAAGCCCCGCCACAGTAAAGCCAAAACACTGTGACTATTTATATTCGCATCACTCTGTTTACATAGAATAAAATTTTGAGACACATCACATAATCTTTTTCTCACCAACAATCATTTCATTTTAGATCAAGTTCATCTTCATTAAGATTGATGTCCAGGTAACTTTCCACATCTAAATCGTGTGTATCTGAAACTTACAACAAAAGCATTAGAATTCAAATAACAGATAGGAGCTCATCTCTTAAAATAGTAAAACGAGGTATAGGTAGCGGTTTTGTGCAGATATCCGCCAACTGCTCTTCTGAAGTCACTTTCTCTACTCTCACCTCTCCAAATTTCACACACTCTCTTACCAGTTGAGCTTCAGTTTCTATCACATGTTTCAATTTCGGCTTACTTGTTACAGTAGTGCATTTCACCGCTGAATCACTATCACAATATGCAACCACTGGATATAAATATCGATTCATCACACCTTTTATAGTGCTTTGCAAACACTTCATCTCACGTAATGCTTCATTTAAAGCACGGAATTCAGCCTCGCAAGTTGAGGTTACACGTCTCTTTCTTTTACGCGCCGCCCAAGAAATCACATCACCAAATAATTTAATAATATATCCTTCAGTTGTTTTCATTGAAGGTTGCACATCACGAAAACTTGCATCGGCATAAACTTCCAACTCATCACATTTTCCTTCGTACCTCAATGAGCAATCTCGAGTTCCTTTTAAATATCTCAACACATGTTTAGCTCTCATCCAATCGTAATTTGTAGGTGCTGACATATGAGTGCTCAACTCATGAACTGCATAAGCAATATCAGGCCTCGTACCATCCGTTAAATATCGTAAAGAACCTATCAATTTACGAAATGGAAATTCTGTTAATTCCAACATTTTTCGACTTTCACTTCCCTCTTCACTCTCTTCTAAAGCTTTCAACTCCTTATTCATCACGCCACGTTCAACCATTGGAGTTTTTACTGATTTACAATTATTCATCTCAAAACGCTCCAAGATCTTATCAACATATTCACGCTGATCTAATGTTATCACCTTATTTTTCTTATCACGTGTTATATTTATACCTAAATATTTCTTCAACTCGCCTAGATCACTGATCTTAAAATTTGAAGACAATTTATCAACAATTTCTTTCATTTTCTCCGCATTGTTGCTGGCCACAATCAAATCATCCACGTAGATAACAATAACAGCAATTATTCCATCCTGATGAAATGTAAATAAACATGGCTCATTCAAAGTATTCTCCAAACCTATCTCTCGGATTTCAGATTCAAGCCTCTCATTCCACTTCTTCGGACTTATCTTCAAACCATAGAGAGACTTCTTCAATTTACAAACATACTCCCCCCGCACATCATCTGACAACACTCCTTCAGGAACCTCCATATAAACTGGCTCATCTAATATACCATAAAGAAAAGCTGTCTTGACATCCAACTGAGTTACCTCAAGATCTAGCTTATTAATAAGAGAGAAAATAGTTCGAATATTCGGTAGTCTTTCCACTGGTGCAAACGTTTCATACAACTCGTAATTATTAGTATCTTCAAACCCACGAACAACTAGCCTTGCCTTATATTTCGTAATACCACCTACACAAATTTTCTTACGAAACACCCATCTATGAGACAATATCTTAGTTCCAGGTTCTAACTCATCTCGCCTTACAATATCCTAAACGTCATTCTCAATCATAGATGATTTTTCCTCCTCAATAGCCTCCAGCCATTCTTTGCCATCTTCTCTAGAAATTGCCTCTGAATAAGTGACAGGGTCATTGTTGATCAAAGCAAACACATCACCTTTATCATCAAACTTAGCTAAGGCAATCAAATTCTGCTGAATCTCCAATTTTCGCGCCTCTGATCTCGTAAATGGTTTATTCAAACTAGTTTGCTTCAATATCTCAAGTTCAGCATTAGCATTTGAAAACCACTCATCATAGTTGATAGTCTCATCGACAGTTGGTATAGCAGACGACTTAATCTCATCACACACATCCTTATAAACTACTGATGGTCTCAGTCTCACATCACGTGTATTAATAATCTCGCCACTTTGAATATCAAGTAGTTTATAGCTGTTTGAAGAATATCCTACTAAGAAATAACGCTTCAGACTATCTTTGTTCTTTGATGATTTTTCCTGACTATAAGTTCGAGTAGAAAACTTCTTAAGATCACTTTTATTCAAGATTTTGCGATAAGCAAGACAACCAAAACGAGAAATATACTTTAGACCACTCTTCTCTCTAGGATCAAATTTATTCAACGGTATTTCAAAATTGATACCCTTATGACATGTTCTATTCAACACATAAGTTGCAGCATCAACAGCTAAATGCCACAGGTTAGCTGGTAATCCTGAATCAATCATAAAACACCTAACAGTATTTTGAAGTTTACGATTCCAGCGCTCAGACTTACCATTCAATTGTTGAGTATCAGGAGGAGATACATCAAGCTCAATCTTTTCTTTTTCACAAATTTCTTTCATCTTACCTTGAGTATATTCCTTTGCTCCATCACACCTCAAATAGCAAACTTTCACATCACTTCCCAATTTGTTCCTTGCTCTCACCAGAAATTTCTCAAAACAAGCAGGAACCTCATCTCTAGTTCTTATTGAGTAGGTACTTGCATATCTTGAAAACTCATCAACAAAAGATACAACATACCTATACTTGTGAGGAAAGGTCATTGGCCTAATTGGTCCCATCACATCAGAATCGATAATTTCTAAAGGCCTAATAGCTAATCTCCTATCATTTTTAAAAGGTAATCGCGTCATCTTTGCAGCAATGCACACCTCACAATCGAGTATAGACTCGTCAAAATTTATATTTTTCAGTTTCTCATCACGTTTAGCCATTTGCTGCAAATACGATCGCGAAATATGCCCTAAATTTTCATGAATTTTGAAACCTTCACTTTTGACATTCACGTCACTTTTAAATTTCTTATCTGGTTCGTTACTTGTCTCATTTGCATTGCTGACCTCATCAATTTTACGTTTCTTCGCTACAAAAGCTGCGCCCCTCACAGATTTTTCATTCTCATCACATAAATCAAAATTTACAACCCACACATTATTTTCATAAACTCCAGTAAATAAAGTACGTTTTGTTTTAGGATTAAAAATTTCAATAGTATTTGAATTCAAAATAATTGAATATCCATTATCAGTAAATTTTCTCAGAGATAATAGATTTTCAGAAGCATTTTTAGCATACATAACATTTTTCAGAGTAAATGGCTCACCACACAGACTTTTTACATATAACTCACCACTTTGAGTAATATCTACGTGAACATATTCGCTCGCACCACGCAATGATACTTGCCTATCTCTTTTATTTTTCAAAATATCACAATCTCGAATAAGATGTTCACTCGCACCACAATCAGCTACAAAAGTAATTTTTGACTTACCTATCTCAGATCTCATTTGTTCCACACCTGCTGCTAGCACTACACCACTTTGACCAGAAGTGCTTATCTCATTTGATGTACTCGTCTCATTTGTTAATCTCACCTCGTGTAGCGCTATAATTCAGGTTTTTAATTACTTTTTGTCTTTTTCACTATCATTTTTATTTTTGGGAGTTTTGTTCTTAATTTTACCTCGAGTGGCTAGGGGACATGAGGAGGAGATGTGCTGAGCGTATTTGTGGCATTTGTAACAAAACCGTATACCGCTGCCAGGCTCGATGAAGCATTCCGACGCTCGATGCTTATTTGCACCGCAATTGAAGCAATAATCCGTTCGCCTTTCTTCGGAACTATGCCTGGGATTTTGAAACCTTCCTCGATGTTGAAAACCTCCACGAGTTGGAAAATTTCCATAATTTGAAAAATTTCCATAGCCATTTCCATAGCCATTTCCACGACCAGTTCCACGTCCTACGCCACTGCCACGATTACTTCGATTACCACGGTTGCCACGCCCAGCACCAAATCCACGTCCACCACCTCTATGTCCACGTCCTCCAAAGCCATGTCCACCTCGACTATTTTGACCTTGAGAAACACCTCCTCTATCATCTTCAAATCGAAAAGCTGAAGCAGGCTCTGTAACAAGCACTTGCTTTTCTTTCTCATTTGATTCGAACCATAAACATAATTTCATCAATTCGTCATAATTTGACTGTATGAACCTAGTCTCAGCAGTCAACTCATATAACGAGTACTGCTCCCTAACTGCAATTATGAAACGATTGCATTTGGCATCGTTTTCAAGAGGTTTACATAACATTTCAAATTTTTGAACGGCTGCCTCAAATCTCAAAATAAATTCTGCCACAGATTCGGAACCTTTATTAAAACGTAGATCCTCAAGTTGTTTTTGCAAAGTCGATGATGTAGAATTTATTTCGGCTTTCCTAAATTCCTTGATTTTAGTCAATGCTTCAAGAGGGTCACGAATATTTACAATTTTATTGTGATAACTAGTATCAATTCGATTAATCAAAATATGCCGAACCTTATTCTTTCTAATCACAATTTCATTCGAAGTATAATTACGATTCGGAATAATATTAGTTTGAATTATATCGAGCAGATCAAGTGCAGACAGTTCACTTGAGAAACTATCATACCACACATCAAAGCGCATATCAGAGGTAAGCTTATAATCAGTTTTTATCGAAATTGTACCTGAGGGATTTCCTTGCAGGGCCCTTAGGATTTCTGTTTGCTGTCGTAAAATAGTAGTTATCAAATCTGGGTCACCACCTTGGTCTTGACCTTGACCTCGACCTCGACCTCTTCCTCGACCTCGACTACTCATCTATAAAAATAGCAAGTACCACTCAATAAGATTATTAAATAATTCTCCTGACTTTCCATGCATCCAATCATGAGCCATGGAACACTCATGTACCCAGATGAACACACAAAAGACAGATCTCATATCATAATTTAAATTTAAAATTCAATTAATAATTTTTCACATCTCAAAACAACAATCAAACAGAACTGTCACCGAAAATATGGCACACTCATTATTTTCAGTTACTGAACTGATTGAAGGTCCTCACATAATTCAAAATTTCATTTTTAAAATTTTCATCAAATAAAATTTCTTCATAAAGAAATATCAAACTCACCTATACCTACTATCTCACAAGTCCATCCCCAAGAATATGGTACTCTCATATTCCCAGCTATTAACTTGCTTGATAGCTCACTTTTCGTTCATGTTACCCACTGAGATTCATTTTCAGCAATATGGAACACTCATATTGAGATCCTGAAACCAGTGTGTAACAATGAACCCACACTCTTATCACATTTTAAGTAGGTAGTACCTAGGTAAACATATATCATTTCTCACCTTGACTGCAATAAACAAATCAGCAAATCACACTCTCGAACTGTACTAGAGTACACACCACAAAGCACAATCAATAGTTCAGTAGTTTTATCAATTTAAAATTGAAAAATAATCTCCAAAGAAAGCACACAAAAGATCGTGAACATACACCACAGTCACAGTCACAATACTAAATGTAAACCTAGTAGGTACTACACTACATACAGGCACTTGAAAGAATAAACCACACCTCTGTGCCTCGCATCTCAACTCGCCACTCTGCAGCTGCAAGATTTCTTTGTGGTAAAAGAAATCTTAGGTATTAAAATTTACTAAGAGCTCGTAATTTTCAAATTCCATACATCATGAAAAATACAGCACACCACAATTGAAAAATACACAGTATTCCAGCTCCAAATACACATACACTTGTCGCATCCCTTTTATCACCGGCCGGTTGACATTTTTTTAAAAACAATAAAAAATAGTTCTGCATCATTAAATCTTATTATTTTAGCCAAGCGGCAGATCTCAAAACATAAGCACTCCTTTAAAATACTCATGTACGAGTATATGACCACTGCATAATATTTAACGTAATAAAATAGGTACCTATACCTATACACACGCATGCAAGTAAAACAAGCAAAGTCGTAAAATGATGCCGCCAAAAGGGAACTCTAAAACACATGCTATTTTTAGAATCTGTCACCCTAACCTGTATCCGCCGCTGCTGCTGCAGACAACAGCGAACGAATACGTAGATCTACTAAAAGCAATCTGATGCAACATATAATACCTATTGGTAAGTAGGTATATACCTATCTAAAATACACACAATATTATACCTATCCGTATGTGGATATGTACCTACCTATCTACCCACCACACACATATACATGTACATGCAAATAACATTAACCTACCTAAGTTGGCCAACTAATATGTACAATAATGCATAATGAAAAGGATACATATTACCCAGATAATATTTTACTTATCTCCTTGATACTTGATCACTTGGCAGGTATCTTGTTCTTCTCCTCGCATCCGAATTCGCGTTCGCGTCATCGTCACCTTGATACCTAATCTCTTGGTAGATAGGTATTTTGTTCTCGGACCTCGGACCTTCGAATTCGCGTCACTGCGGGAATTACCGTTTGAGGGGTTACCCGGCTTCGCCTCCACCATGTTAGAAAATACGTTTCTAACTTATGTATCATCGCGATCGCGAAATAACAACACAAACAGGGGCTTAAACGCCTTTATTAAACATCAAAACATCGCGCCACTTGTACACAGAAAACACACACACGAATACGTACATAACATACTGGAGAACTGGTCTCCGTGAACATTCTACACAACGCATATACAGATCGTCGGAGAATATAGGCGTGGCCTACTCCAGTGTAGCCACGATCTAACACTTGAAAAAATCAAAATTAAAAAAAAATTGCTTACTTGATTGATTTCTACTTTCTAGATTCATTGGGCTGTGTGATACATCAACTTGTATGTTTCTTTGTTGGCGTTTTAAGCCAACTTAGACTCATTTTTTTGGCAAGGTCATCTTGTGGAAAAATTCCCATCAAGTTACTGACTTCCTCGATTGATCTATAAGCCTAATTTAATGGAAAATTTAAAATTCGTCTCTGTTTTCTGCAATCCACTCTAAATGACCTTTTCCTTCAAAATGTTGGCGTGGCCAGTATATTTTTATCAGCATTCAGTACTCTGTATAGTCAAAATAAAAAAATCAACTTACGAGGGAACAAGGGCCAGTACACTGAAGTAAATAGAGTGGATTCCGAACATCATACCTTCTAATCATAACATTGGGTGCATTTGTATAGGTATAGAAGTATATGCTACATCACGAACAAATCATGACGTATAACCTTCACTCTAATAGTATAATCTCGTTATCAAATTGATATATAAGAATGACAATTCATCGCTAGTAATTTCGAGACATGTTTTAAGGCGGTGATTAATTAATACCTCGTTTCGAGTTACCTTTTCGTCTGCGTAAACCTCGCACACATAAGACGTATAGTGCTCGTATAAGTCGTCGCTAGTGTACAATTATACAATACATCTTTCGGCAACGAATTATTACGTGATCGAGGTATAAAATTTACTCACAAGGGGCACATAGAAAGAGACCTATGCAGAGAGAAACCTCACCTCATCGTACACTACACAACATACACAGAGGCGGCGAGGATAACAATATATACCTACACTAAAGGAGGCACAACGAAAGTAAAATTTGATTAAGCGATAATAGCTTCTATGTGTATAGCGAAGAATTTAAATACACTTATTGTAAAGGTTACGTAGATAACTTCTGGTTAACCAAAAAGTGGGTAATAAATTTTAGAAATCAGTTGTAAGAAAGTTAAAATAGGGGGGTATTTCGCCCTCTCGCAACGCTGCCATTTGTTTAATACCCATAAATTTATTCGAGCTATAATGATTATTCGAAACCGCCAAAGTTGTATATTAAATCTGGAAAAGTGTACCAAGCCTCCCCCGTCGGCGAAAACTTTTCCTTTAAAACTTGGTTAACTTGAAACGTCATTGATAAGAAACTTTAACAAAATCAAGATATTTATTTCGATTCAACCATTATAACTTACATTTTAAACGATATTCAAAAGGAAAACATAACCTGTACAGATAAAGAGGCAAGAAAGAAGAAGAGAGTTAAACTACGACTATACCTACCTTTAGCAGCGCTACCGTTGCCATTATTTTACCCCTTTTTTCAGTTCCTAAAAGAGCAACGATGCCTTTTTATACCTACTCGTATTTCGTTGTGTATAGTCGTATCATATAAAACGACCACCTTCTTATTATCTTATTTTACCATTTTGTAAATTTATTTTTCGCGCTGGAATTTTTTTTCTCCTCGAAATATTAGCTCGAAGATTCGATCGGTATCGATCGATGTAGATACCTGATTAATACAGCAACTTTCTCAGCCTATAAGAGTAGATATACGAGGTTTGGATAGGCATAAAGATACGATACGAAAACGACTTAATTAAACGGAATTATCGAGTAATGATACGAACAGAATATTAAGTTTTAGCTTCGCTTTGATTTGCTTCAAAAGCTCTATAGTCGCTCATTTCCTTTCGCCAATTGTTAAAATACGTAGTATTTTGCGATCTCGCGAACAAAGCCTAAGATAAAATACGTTCTACACGAATATCGTCTACTACTCGTACTTTCGTTCGTTCCAACGAACTGATTTGTCTTTCTTCGTTCGTCGTCTCTTTAATAATTTTCTTAGGTATTAATAAAAGCCCTGCTTCGTCTGATTTTCTCTCAATACCTGCCCGACGTGCCCGTGTTGCTGCAGTTGGATTCTATAACGTAAAATACGCACACTCGCAGAATAATATTCCAACGGGAAAGATAATTCGTTAATAACGAAACTCTGTGTTCTGATGTCTTGATTCTATTTGTGTTCTTCGACGTAGGTAGGTAGATGGGAAACGCAGATGATTATTTTCCTTACTTATCGAAAGATGTTTACTTTTTTCTCTCAAGTTGTACATTCGTTTCCGGTATCCGATCGTCGATTCCACTGAATGGATTTTTTCAGCCGTGTAATTCGCATAAATTAACTACAAAATCAAAGTCTTCGCTGTATTGTTTGCGGAAATTTAATCAATTTTCGACTCGGTGGATTTTTTCATTCGGTACAACAGATGATACCGAATGAGCACTATCCTTCAACTAGATTTTGCATTGGGGTGGATTAGAAAAATAATATATATTTCTGAAAATTTATATCAAATTTAGTGAAGACTTTTATTTGGAGTTGAAAATAATCCAGGAAAAAATTCAGCTCGGGAGGTGCCCCTGGAGGGGAGATAAGGGTGCTCAAAGAGAGGGAATTTTCGAAAAAATCGTGTTTTCTTCGCTCCAGCTCTTACATGGCCTGTTTGTAAAAAATAATGGTCCAGTTCCAAAAAATGGTATTTTCGATCTAGATCATTGTCATCAAATCCCACACCACTTTCAAGGCTCAACTGAGCGGTCGAAAATTTGCTCCTTGAAAATTTTTTCAAATATTTCGCATCAATTAAGCCAAAACATCGAAATATATAATTTCTGAAACTAGGGAAGCGTTTTGGATGCAGTGGTGCCAATTTTTCTGGACATGACTGCCAATTTCAAAAACCAGGAAAAGTCTTTGGATATTTTTCTCTATTTTTTTTTTCTTTCAAATTGGCAATATTGACCGAAAAGTTGACACCAGGGTGTTCCAAAATATTTATCCATTTTCATGAAATAATATCTTTCAATGTTTTGGCTTAGAAAACATTTTGAGAAGCTGGAGGTCAATCACCCATATAAAATACTAGGGGGCTCCGCCCCCTGGCCGCTTCGCCCCCTTCATTCTCAAACTCGTTTTTCCGAGGTTTACGCCCAAGTCCCTTTCTTGCCCTTTCCTTACAACTGTTACTAAGCAAAGTGAGTAATTAAAAAGAGAAATACTCGGCTGAGACGTATAAGTTGGATTCAAATAAAATGCTTAGCAAATCGGAAATATTTGGCTGAGAAACTAAAGTTCAAACTTATGATTGTTCAAAAAAATGCTTTTTTGATTTTTAATTTTTCATGCTTAAACTACACAATTTTGAATTCAATATGTTTTATAACATATCTCCACATTGTAAGGAAGATTTTTTAAAAAAATTAGCAAAATCGGTCCAGTTTTCAAAAATTTAGAGGAGGGGGCCCACAAATTGGTTTTTGGGGCATATCTCCCCCTGTATGGAACCAAATCGGTTCAAACTTTGGAATTCGGTTCAAAATGCAATTTGGAAGAAAACATATTTCCAAAAATTTTTTTAAATTGATTTTAGCCCCCTTTTCCTCAAATTTGGGGCCCTAAGAAACAAAATTTGGCCTTCGCTATATTTTTCGCATCAAGTACTCGTCGAGATCTTTCTATTAAAAAAAAAATTAGCTTCTTAGGTACAATTGGGGCCGAATGAAAGCCTGCTGAACTTTTTTTGATTATAGCTTTATCTATAGATTCTGAAAAAATATAATGTTGTAGGTACATCTAGATGAGATTCGCAATACGTATTTTTTCGAGATTGCACTTCTGAAGGAAGTTATCTATCAAAAATGTCATTGAAAAACTGAAGATGTGCATTTCATCAAGAAGACTAGTTCGAAATTTTTTTTAAAAATTTCCGTGATTGACGCTCAGTTGTGTCTAGCATCCCTGCAAGTTTGAAAAAATTTGGTTGAAAGCTGTCAAAGACAGAAATTTTGAACAAAAATATCAATTTCATTCCTTTTTGGAGAGGTTTGATCTAGAGATCTGAAAATTTTGCCACGCGAGTTCTGGATCACAACAACAAGTGAAAAGCAAATTCAAAAACTGTCTTGCGATCAGGTAATACCCAGTGATGGCGTGTTGTGGTTAGGTTTTGCTAAGGAACGTTTTGCCTATCTGGTCAGTAAAGTCGCGATTTTTACCAAAAATCAGCAAAAATTCGCTAAAAATCGCATCGACTTTGAATTTTAAAAACTTCTTTTATTATTATTCAATGGTAACACTGTATGTAGTTTTCTTTAGTACAGAACACCCTATGTACATATTTCATTTATGTACATTTTTATGCCACATGGAAACTATAGAAAGTTGGCCAAAAACTCCCCCCTCCCCCCAAAAAAGTGTGAACTTTAATGTAACCACAGTTTTTTGTTGAAAAATAGTGGGGGGGGGGGGGCTGAAAGAAAATCGCGAAAATACGTCGTGAAAAGTCGTGATTTTTGAATACTTATCAAATTTTGCTAGCTAGACACCCTGTAAGTTTATTAATGATTTTTATCATTTAACGCTAACCTGGCAGTCATAATGAACGAGTATCTACTTAATTATGATTGAATAAAACTTTCATAATGCTTTAGTTCCTTCAGTTTTTTGAACTCCCTACACTTGAAAAGGGCATTCATGTTGAGCCAAAATTCGAAACTAAAGGTACTAGAGCACCT
Source organism: Planococcus citri (assembly GCF_950023065.1). NCBI lineage: Eukaryota > Metazoa > Arthropoda > Insecta > Hemiptera > Pseudococcidae > Planococcus > Planococcus citri. Next base: position 59,367,599 of record NC_088677.1, on the reverse strand, counting down.
TCAAAAAATAATGACCCCTGATTGACTACTTTAAAATTTTTCAAGTACACCTATTGTTATGCCTTCCTTCAGTTTTGAATTTAGGTAAAACATGAAAAATGATCTAATTTATAGAACTTTAGATTGTCTAGACACGAAAAATATCATCTTCACATTTTGGCAGGCTCAAATTGATGTCAGTATAAATTTCAAAGCACTTTAATACCTTTAATTTTCAAATTAGAGCAAATATGAATAGGATAGGAAATAATTTTATCGAACTTCAAATGCTCTATAAACAATTGCCTATATTTGAAATCGAAGGCGCTGTATCATGGCATTTCAACAGAATAAAATGCAATGATACGTAGATTTCAAATTCGAGCAAACATGAATAGAATCTAATTTATAGAACCTAAAATGCTCTATATTAGTAAGTTCATCTTCATATTGCCTTCTTTCGAAATTGAACGCGCTGTGGCACTTCGAATGAGTAAGATGCTCTGATCAATTGATAAGCACTTTTCCAATGGCTTTCGGTTATTAAATTTTTACACAGGTAAAATATGAACACGAATTTATTTAGTGAAATATCGAAAGTTTTGTGAATTAGGTTGTACAATTTATTTTACCTTACTTCAAAATGAAAAAAATCAATTACATCTTCTTCTAGGTATTATGAACTTTGGACTAAAATCGAAAAAGAATATTTTTTAACGCCTTCCAAAATGGCACCATAATTTTTAATCTACTTTTCAGCAACAGGTAACATTATCAATTCGTAGTTGCAAAACCTTGAGGAATCAAGTCCGAGTACCCTGTTTTAGGGTAGGCAAAACAATTTACACTTGTGTAGATTGGGTTGCTGTATTGTCAGATGAAATATTCCACGTCTGTGACAGCAGAACGCCCTGTATAACTCACTAGGGAATGTCATGAAGTATCCCCCGAGGATTCCGATAGAAAGTGGTCTCAGTGGTAGCCATTTTGGCCCAAGTGCCACACCATTAAAACATCAGCTGCGAGTTTTGAGTGTAGCTTAGATAGTAAAATTTTGAATTTTAAAATTTTCAACAATCGCTACCCAGACGCTCAGGTTTTTTCCACGGTGCTGTTGAGGGAAAATTTTGGCCCAGGTGTTTGCACAAGAAACTTGTTTTATTTTCCGTTTCAACTAAATTATTCATATTATACTTTTTGAAGATTGTTCAATTTCTATATTTTCGATGAGAATTTGAATAATCCTTGGAACAATTTGTAATATGAAAAATTTAGTTGAAAGGGAAAATAAAACATGCCCCTTGGTCAAGCGCGTAGGTCAAAATTTTCCCACGATAGCGCCGTGGGAAAACCCTGAGCGTTGGGGTACTGGTTGTTGAAAATTTTAAAATTCAAAATTTCACTGTGGGAGCTAAATTCGAAAATCGCAGCTCTAATTTTAATGGCGTGGTACCCTACTTGGGTTAAGGGCTACTACAGAGACCACTTTCCATCCAAATCCCTGGAAGACACTTCATGAGGTTCTATAGTCAGGAATGGATTTAGGCGTTCTTTCTGTATTCCGCACCCCATCTGAGTAGTAATGATCGACATCTTCATTCTCCAGTAGTCCAACTTGAAACAATGGAACTGAAGGATTTGCATTCAGATTCTTGAAACGTGGGTCTAACAGTGCTGCTAGTACAATTTCATTGGTTAAAAAATCTATGATATAGTTTTTCAGGGCAAATTTTAGTTTTTATCTTAATTATAAGCGGTCTCTCCTGTAATTGGCTTCAGCTGTTGGAGAGACCTAAATTGTAAAATAAAAAATTGAAAAAATAAAATTAAAAAAAAATGGTTCTAACGTAGATAAATTGTCATAAAAAATTTCTTTTTTTCCGGACCCTCTGGACAGTGAAGAAAATGGCGTGGGTTTGAAAGATGGAAGTCATGCTCTGTTTCCAACACTAATCTAAGTTTCGTTTTAAAGTTGTGCATTTTAGAATTTTTTTTTTAGTTTCTGTCGGAAGGCAGCAGATCAAATATGGACTCATTGAGGTTTAACTTTTACCAATTGTTTTTTGGAAACTAGTTTTAATCAGTTTTCTCATCAATTTCTGAGAATTTTCGGGAAATTGAAAAATCAACTTACCCAATGGGTTCATTGAAGTATTCCTTAGCCGAAGAACCTCCGATGTAGAAAGGGCGAACAAGAAGCAAGGAAACGGAAGAAAGAAAATACCTATGTATATTACCTACGGATGAAAAATACCTCGCCGAAATTAGGCTACGGTAACAATATTTCCACGATAAGTTTAATAAAACGGAGTATTTTTCACTTTTTAACAAAAACGGACGTGTAATTCCGCCGGGAAATAAACTATACGCTAAATTACCTTAAGGTTATGCCAAGAAGTAAATGATATCGAAGGTAATTAATAATATGTCAGAGCTAGAGAAAGGAATTACCGACGAGGAATTAAAGGAGCGAACGGAACGGCGAAGGGTATATGTAGAAAGGACGAGTCGTGCTGGGCTGCGAGGAGTAACATTTAGGAGAGGATTAATTGTATATGGTACGAGTAGACAACAAATGCCGGATAAGTTAATAATGAAAATTCACCGTGCCGATGTTGTCGGTCCGGCCAGCAAAGCAAGTCTATATAGCCAACTATGTATACTATATACTGGTAAGTTTTTACTCCTGTAGCAAAGCTTATGTATTTAGGCAGGGAGAAGATACCTAGAAAGAGAAAGAGATAGCTTGGTAACTATAGGTACCTCTACGTGTTACACGGTAAAGTTTCGCTTGACTTTTGTCGACGGAACTAAAGAACCATAGATGGGGGGATGGTGAAGATTACAGGGCGAATGCGACTTGTAATTTTACATTGTGTTATATGGGAAACTATATACGCCATATAAATTATCCTAACGTGTAGAGTGGTGGGATGATCCGGGGTCGGGGAGCTTGGTGTTCGATAATACATCCGGTCTTGGCCGATCCGACCTGTGTATGGGTGTAGAGAGAAAAGCATGGCTTTGAGTATGAGAGACTTGGGTATTGCATATGACGCAAATTTGGTATAAATACCTATATACGAGAGTAGGTAGCTTCTGCTTTACCAAGTTGAAAAAAATCCAGATTTTATTTTCGAGTTTTTATCAAACGAAGAAAAAAATAGGAAAATTAACGATTTTTTACAAGAATTTCAGCTTCTATTTAAAATATGAATAATATATGTAGATAGCTTTTAGTTTTGGTGGTAGTGCCCTCATACTCGTATCTAGCCGAAACTGGGATAATTCCTCTAAATGTACTTACACTTTGTTTTTTTCTTCAAAGAATATACATAGTTAGGTCGTACGTGTAGTATATCATCAATTTGAATTTTAATCAACAAAACGATTAAAAATATCAGAATGTTAAGTTCTTATCAAAAAAGCTAATTCGTACACTTTAAGTAAGCACACCGAGAACATATTTATATCTTCAGATACGTATTCGTATGTATTATACTGTTCAAGAAAGCTCGATACATTCAGTCGAGTTACCATCATGAAATCAGCATTGTGTTATATCCTTGCCAGTGTGCTCGTATTCGGAGTTGTCAATTCAGAAAAAAAAGAAAAAATTCTCCCCAAATCAGTGAAGAAGTTCATAGAAGGAGTTCCCAATGCCAAAAAAAAGTTCTTAGAAGAGATACTACCAGCAGCGGAGAAGAAAATCAGAGAAACATTGCCCGAAATTGAGAAGAAGATTCACAAAGAGATACTACCAGCGGTTGAGAAGAAAATCAGAGAAACATTGCCTGAAATCAAGAAGAAGATTCACAAAGAGATACTACCAGCAGCGGAGAAGAAAATCAGAGAAACATTGCCCGAAATTGAGAAGAAGATTCACAAAGAGATACTACCAGCGGTTGAGAAGAAAATCAGAGAAACATTGCCTGAAATTAAGAAGAAGATTCACAAAGAGATACTACCAGCGGTTGAGAAGAAAATCAGAGAAACATTGCCCAAAATTGAGAAGAAGATTCACAAAGAGATACTACCAGCGGTTGAGAAGAAGATAAGAGAAACTATACCCAAATTGAAGGAAAGTGCTGTGAAGATGGTTAATGAATTAGAAAGAAGTTGATATAGGAGAAATCGAATAAAGGAATATTGTTATCGTGAAAAGTTCCAGCATTGGTAAAGAAACGGAGAGCAAGAATTTGAATTATTGTGAGAAATTACACTCGTGTGGAAGACGAATTTCAAAATGGTATCGATCACAATCATGCGTTTGAATCTCAACAGTAGAATGATCTTCAGAATTTTTTCAACACGATATTATAATAATGAGTTGAGTAATTTACAGCAGCTACTCAATTTCTTCAAAGTGGATCAGTTTGAAGAAAACTAATAAATATCTCAGTCTTTGGTTTCCTATATGACTAGATGGTGTGGTAATACGTATTTGATTAAGGCTTGTAATAATTCACTTACTCTCGGGTTGATGTTCGTCCTTGTTTTATTAACAACTGCTAATTATTTATCTTTTAGTTTTCAAAATTAAATGGAAGCATAAAAATGTAAAATGATGTGGTATGTGGAACTACCAAATCAAATGTTTGGAGAAAAACTAGCCTTGATCGAAAAAAAAATGTTCCGTGCAACTTTAATCATCCAAATTTCAAGTGCTGATGTTCATTTTAGAATTTTTGGCTGGCTTTCAAAAAATCGAAAAAGTTGTTATTAAGGCAAATTTCCAATACTTTTGTGAAATTTTTTTCTTCCGAAATGGACCAGTGCATAATTATTTGTACTTTATTTCAATCCTCCAACTCGATAACATCTTTTCAGCTATTTCACTGTCTACAGTGATCTTCAGGAATATAGAACACTTTCAACTTCGGTTGAGCCTTATAAAAGCTCCCTCGTGACGGTCTTAAACTGTTTAGGTGCTATAAAACTCCATGGAGTGTTCGTTCAAAAGTAGGTCATTTTTAATCAATGTTCAAAAGAATTTGTCTGGAAAATCGGTGGATATCATTATTTTGAGTTGAAAGCTACTCAGAAATGTTTTCAGCTCCGGAGGACGGAGGTGTTTCTGAAGAGGAGAAATAGGTCTAACCCATCCGTATTCGGGAAAAATGACCCAGTTCCAAAAGATTATAATTAAGTTAAGATTCATGTGTTTACGAAGGTCATAGCCATTAGAATCCAGGATTACTTTTAGGGTTCTGCTTGGTAGTTTAAAATTTGCAGATCGCTCATTTTTTGGTAAATTCATACTTATTTTGAAACTTTTTCTTCTCAAATATTTGACATTAATTATGCCTAAACGTCGAAAAGTATCATTCATGAAACTGGGGAAATATTTTGGAACGCGAAATGCCAGTTTTTTGGTCATCATTACCAATTTCAAAAAATCAAAAAAAAAAAATAGCCAAAAACTTGATAAATTTTTTCGGGTTTTTGAAATTGGAAATTTTTACCAAAAAAATTGGCACCTCTGCATTCAAAAAAATTTCCCCCTTTTTAGAAATTATATCTTTCCGTGTTTAACATGACAAATGCGAAATTTTTGAGACGAAAAGGTTTTCCAAAACACGAATTTACCTAAAATTAACGATCTACTTTTTGAACACTCTGTAGAATCCTTGAAAATGGTCTTAAAGATTTTGACTGCAATGGCATAGGTCGACGTAGAATCTTTAATTTTTTTTTTTTTTTTGGAACTGGGAAATTTCTACCAAAACAGGTTGGGTATGAACTAGAGCGAAAACTCTGTAATTTTTTTGAAATTTCTCTCTCTTTGGGGATCCATATCTCTCTTCCAGGGTCACCGCCGCGCCGGAGTGAACATTTCTTCTGATCGACTTCCAATTCAAAATGAGTCCCAACAGAATTTGGTCAAAATTCTCCAGCATTTTTTATTTTGTGATCCACTCAATGTATACTCAAATATATTCATACTCTCAGTATTTTGAAAGATAGTGGTTTATAACTTTGAACGCAAAAACCTTCTTGCAATCAGCAATCAGCCTAGATTTTTGAACAAGTTCACGTGGATATATTGATTGATTATTGGGGCGTTGGGCTGTGACTAAAAAGTTGGTATCGAGTTTGGCTCTTTGGTCGGCCCATACACTTGCCTTGCAACCTCCAATATGAATGGAAGTTTTCAAGGAAAATTGAGTAACGTGAAAATACTTGATTTTGAAAATTTTGAATTTTTTACAAGCTGGTATTCCTAATATGAAGCCTTCTTGAAAAAAATGAAAGACCCTTGGACGACCAGAGATTTAAATTTTCTTCGACATTTTTGTCCATGTTTTCTGATGTTTTTGCTTTGAAGTAGTAGGTCTAGGTACGTATGAAAAAGATCATCCTCAAGAAGGATAATTTTTGGTAAATGGTTTCCAATTTTCCAAGTTTTTAAAATCTTGAGGGGCCGAAAATTGAAGCATTGTTTTTTTCTTTCAATGTTGAAAATATAATTTTCTGCACTGTCTGCAAATTATTGAAACTGAATTCATATTCCCCTCTTCTCAAACCATTTTCCCCCTTGTCATTCAGCTCTGTTACATTTTGATTTTTTTAACGAAGGAAAAAACATCCAAAACGAACCACCCTGTGGCACACGCGTTGAAAGATCGATCGCACTTGTAAAAAAGGAAAAGTCGAGTCGAGCAGCGGAAAAAAATCGTCCTGTAAAAGATGCTTATCGAATGAAAGCGAAGACGAATCAGCTTTCGTTTCCGGTTACAGACAATGACAAATGACTGACATTGTTTTCCCGTCTTATTAACATTTTAGTTATTTTGTTTTCATCGTTGTGCGGTTTTCCTGCGATCGCGATGACGTGAATGATGGTACAAGAGCAGAGTTTTTCTTCACCCATACACATGTGCAGGTTGGTGGTACCCTACCATTCCTATCTACGTGTGTGAGTCTGTATATGTATTCAGCAGACAAATGGGTATACTACAGATACAAAAACAGTACAGTACAGTATCAGCAGCAGAATGATATGGAGAAAGGTGCAAAGAGCGTATAGTATATCCCTTTAGAGAAACAACGCGTTAGTATCTTCTCTTCTATAACCCGACCAATAGGCTTTATCGTAATAGATTTTCCATTGTTTTAAAGATAAATTGGAGACATCGATTCGTCGGTTGTGGCCTTTTCTTCGTCTTATACCCATCACACCGCACAATTACTTCGCTTATTTTACTCGTACCTTCCGCATTTCCGAACGGCTTTCTCACCACTGCCACTTCTCGATACTACTCGTGTCTGTACACGAAGAGGAAAAAGAGGAAACACCCTGTGACACGTTTTTCCATTGTTTTGTAGCCGCGTTCGTCTCGACGCGAGGCGACGTTGTATTTAGAGAAAATGGCTGTAATCTTTACACGTTTCACCTTACCTTCATTTATTTCATTTTAAGCGTCGAAATTTTCACAACAGCGGGGCATTTTTGTCGCGTTCGCGTTCGTTTTAAACGACCGATGAGACGTACCACCCCGTTACCCCGAATCGTGGTTTTACTCGAGACGATGACGATGTTGTAATTAAGAGAAATGTTGCCGGTTTCAATGGCTGGCTTGGCTGTGCTGTATCGAGTTTATATATTTATGTTTGAGCTGACGACGACGATGAGGTGGTGGTGTCGTTGAGAAAGCAGACGCTTTACGATGAATGGGCCGTATTTGTCGAGAATTATGCCACCAAGGTGGAAAATAATGAGTATAGAGTGAGAATGCGGCTGGCTGGCGATGGAAGTGAAATGAGTCTCAGGTGGCATCCTGCATTTTAACTGCTCAACGCTCCTTTTTTGCTCGATGGTAATTCACGAGTGTGATTTATTGGATTTTAATCGGCTCTTTGGGACGATTATGGTGTGGCGAATGCTGATTGCCCTAATTATTACGAAATTTGATTGGAAATTGGTGATGGGTTCCGTTTGAAGGGGAAGGGGTGAGAAAGTACTCAATGCATGAGTTCGAAAATAAATTTCACGCTGAACATTTTTGGTGGGAACAAAGTTGTCTCTATTGGTGAAATTTTTGGTCAGAAATGTGGAGAACAAGATTTCTATGGTTTTGTGAAAGATATTTTTCACTTTTGAGGGACAAGGATTGCCTCAAATGAGATTTCTATGAGAAGTAAAGCTGTAGGGAAGATATTAAGGAAAAATTCTTGTGTTGAATTTTTTCTGTGGAGTCCATAGTGAAAACAATATTGGAGATTTTGAAGAGAGAGAAAAAAATGTACACGTTGTCAATTTTTTTCCTACGATACCGTCTAAATGATGAAAATAATAAGGCAAATGCCAAAATCAGTTCAATTCTTACAAGCGTATTGGGTTAATCGGAATGATGGCCATCTTCTTGAAAAATGGAAAATCGATGGAAACAGGATCGAAAATAAAATTGGGAAATATTTACGTGAAATCAAAATGAAATTAAGTTAGTTCAAATAGGAAAGAAAATTATCAAGAAAAAACAAGATAAAAATTACTTACTTTACTCAAAAACTGGATGGAGCGGACTTAGGAAATGGCAGATAATTCTAGGTACTGATAAAGTGATTTTTTGGAAATAATGTGTTTGAAACCCCAAAAATCAAAATTTCAGTTGCCCAAATTTATTTTTCGATTTTTTGACGAATTCGTAATAAATTAAAAATTGACCATTTTTGAAGATTTATTTTTTTCTTTTTACTTTGTTCATTTTATTTTTTTCAAATTAATATTCGTCTATTCAGTAAAAATGATGGAAATTAGTGCTGGAACTGCAAATACGAGTATCAACTTCTTCAAACCGAATTTCACCATTTCTGACCATTCTGAAGCATTCAGTGAAATGTTCGATCCCTCCAGAAGTATAAAATTTCTCCAAAAGGCATGAAAATTGATTCAGACAGCCAAAAAATGAGTTGTGCCTCATTCTCAGACTGTTGAACGGCTTTATCCACATTTGAACAGATTTCCAAGAGGACCCATCGTGTACGGTTTTTTTGATTAACATTCTCCATTACCTATGATTAAAAATATGTACCAATGTTGGTAAAAACAGCAATTTGGAGATGTCCGCCTGGAAATCGGTCCAAATGTGGGTAAACGCATCTTAAAAATACATATGAAGAGTGATATTCCAAAACTCGCTTTGTCCATTTTCACAACTTTTCAGGAAAGACGAAAAACAGTTTCCCTCTAAACGGGTAAATCGGCTTTTTAGGCGAGTTTAGCACTTTATTTGGGTGGTTTTATGATGTAGGAGTGTAGGTATACACTTCATCCACTAAATACTGATGAAAAAAATTTCAATAAAAATGGACAAAGCGCATTTTGGAATATTATTTTTTTTTAAAATTTTTAGTGAATTGGCTATTGAGGTGAGTTTAACACCTTATTTTGGTAATGTAGGAATGTGAGTTAATACTTCATCTACCAGGTACTGCTGAAAACCCAACTTTGATAAAAATGGACAAAGCGAGTTTTGGAATATCACTCTTCATATGTGGAACATGAGCCACTACTCAAATTTTTGGTGCCCACTGATCAAGTTGATTTTCGCTCCTCCTGGAGAAATTTTAAAATCTTGGAGGAATCGAAAATCGCTCTGAAGACTCTTGAATGGCTCGAAATTGTGAAATTCACGTTTTGGGGGTTAGTCTTGGATAAGGTACAGCCATTTGTGCGAATTTCAAAAAAAATTTTACCAACAGAAAAATTCAGATTTTTTTGTATTTTTCCCTCAATATTTTAGTCAAAGAAACGCACTTGACGTGCCCGCTTGGAAATTGTTTCAAATGTGGTTAAACCCTTGAAAGAGATCGACGATGAGCCACACAATGATTTTCAGGTACCCAAATTGATTTCTACGCCTTCTGGAGAAACCGAAAATCGCGCTAGAGGCTCCAGAATGGCCAGAAATGATGCAGTTTGATTTTGAGGAGTCAACATTTTCAGGATTAATTTCTATTATTTTTACTAAATAAGTGTGTATTTAAGAAGAAAAAAAAACTAAAATGATCAATTTTGAATGTTTCAAAAATCGAAAAATCAATTCGGACAGCTGGAGTTTTGGTTGTGAGGTTCTTAAACTGTACTGTTACTGAAAATAGCGGTGTTGTTCAAATCGAAGATGGACATCCGCGAGAGGTTCTCTTATGAGATCCAGCTAAGTACAAGAGGAATTCTGCTTTGTCACTTTTATTTAACCATTTTTCTGGCTCACCTTTTCAAAATAGTACAGTGATTTATGTAGGCCTTACTCACGTAAAAAAAAATGAAATGAAATGAAAAAAATGTCCTACCATCGAGTATAGAATAAATCAGCATACTCAAATTTGAACTCGTGATGCAGGCGTATGATGGGACACCCTGTATAGCGATGATCCACATTATTAAATACATTATGCCAGCGCCACCTCCGATACCGTTACATCGCGATCGCACGAGTATTTATTACCAGTCGTGATATACTCCAAGTATCGACTCCTCTGCCCACCGCCACCGCAACTACAACTCGTATTATTCTCGATAGATCTAATTAAGGATTCGAGTTGTCGAATTTAGACATTTCTGGGTGCGACTAAACTCGATCGCACATCTAAATACATCAAGACCAATAATAATTTATAACCACACAGTACAGTTAATTGAACTTGAGCGAAAATAAAATATAAAAAATAATCTCCCAGAGTAGGAGTACAATTAACACGGTGAATTATGACCAAAGGAGAAGCTGACTACTTAATAAGCTATCAGCCATGAATCATATCTTTAGAGTCTGTTTTTTTTTTTCATCATTCGTTCATAAAAGACAGAAGGCATTCGAAGACAGAGACATGACCGTGAATTCTACGAATTTTCGACTATCCGTATGATTTGTAGAGACAGCATGGGCAGGGTCAAGGGTTACAGTCCATTCAGCAGCAGACCCAAAGTCGTGGAATTTTTTCCTTTGGTCAAGGCTGCGGCTGTACGGCTTAGTAAGACAGACACTCGAGAGGTGTGTCGATGTCGTTGATAATTCACAACGGTCCCGGCAGCGTTAGACTTTTTGCTGCTTGCGAACCGTCGACCCGACCTAAGTCGAGCGTTTAAATTCGACTTCAGCAACGTTTTAATTATTAAGAGCAGCGCGAATACGAGTAAATCGTGAGCTAATTTAGACGCGTAAGATGAATTAATTTGTGGCAGACGCAGAGTGATCGGTGTTTTAGTATTCCATTTTGTGGGTGCAGACATAATCAAGTTCATCTTTCATAATAGCGAAAGAAAAGGTGGGGTCGAAGGGTTAAATGATCGGATTTTGATATGGAATCAATTTAAGTAAAATAAAATTCAACTTGAGGGGGTTGAAAAATAAATCCAAGTTTGCTAATGCTGTATTTTAAAATTGACCAGAAGCTTTAAAACGACTTTTGAACCCTCACCAATCGGTTCTGGAAGTAAAATTAGGGCATTAATCATTTCTCTAAGCAAGTTTAAATTCCCAAAAATTCGATGAAAATTGAAAAAATGAAATTTACTTCTTAAAATTTGAGGTCAACCTTTTCATTAGATCATTTTTTGGGGCTGAACTTGATGAATATACTTACGTAGTTGAACGTATATTTCATTTATCAGCAGCTACGACAGCTACATAGACATACGATTTACGAATCAATGCAGTTGGCTGTGGAATATTACTTACTTGAATTCGTCAGTAAGTATACTTTTGCAAGGGTGACACAATTTAAATGATGCGTCACAATTCGGCAGCGGTGGAAATAGGATCTAATCAATTCTCCCTACCACCAAGGAAGGAAGCTTCTTTTTTTCAAAATCGTCTCATTCGATATGTACGATTATTAAACTTACCTACGAGTAGATCGAATTTGATACTCGTACGTAAGAGCGAATTCTCGTATGCAAAAGACTCTGGTGGCTACTTTGGTATTTGGGCATGGCATTCTCGTATCTGGAGAACTGGTTCATAGCTACGTTCGCTTGTCCATTCGTTGCAAACGTCTACGTAGGCGAAATGACCCTTCCTGGGTATTCTCAGTTGGATATACACCGATATTATATGCCGGTTTACCGGTTTATATAGTCTATGGCATCTGCATCGGCATTTGCCGATCGACGATATCTGCTTGAAAATTGTCATTGCGGAGATGGGCGTTGGTACTCGAGTGTATTGTTCGCTTTGGAACAGCGACAGCGATTACGAATCGCTCTAATAATACGTCTTTGTGCTTCGAAAACGAGCTAGAGGCAGATACGTAGCCCTATACTCGCGTCTTGAATATTTCAAGTGAAATCAACCTCTCTGGGTTTGAGTGATTGCCATTCAGTTGGGATTGGTGACATTTAATTGACGGTTTGACGAGAAGCTCGCAGAAACGTGATCTATATATTCGCCTAGATAGTTGTGTAGATTTTATCTATAGTTTAAGCTATTACTAGAGTCGCGAAATCGAACGTTGTATAATTAGTCTTAATTATCGCCTGTCTTATTTTTCCATTCTGTGCAGTCGAATCGAGTCGAGAAAAAAGAGTAATTAGTTATTGGAAAGCATCGTGTGGTTATGTCTGTCTCTATAATACTGAAGTCTTGTCAGTGAAGCAACTTAACGTCTTGAATTTTAAACGAGTTGAGCCTTTTTTTATTAGCTGACGCGAAAAAAAGTTGAGTTTTATGAGGGTGCTGTATGGGTCGAGAAGTCGACACTGTGTTCGATAAAGACGTCACATCCTGCGATGATAATCCACTATGGGTGAGAAATTAGCTTTATCGTGGCGTTGGTTGTTGTTGTGGTGGTCAATAGGGTGTGTGAAAAAGCACGATGGAAATTCGAAATCGTTAATAAAACTGGACTTTTAGTTATACAGGGTGTTCTGTTCAAAATGTCGAGTGATTTGGGACATTTTTTGTGCAGAATCTTTCGTATCTTGTCTGAATTCAAAATTGATGGTCCCGAAAGCTCGAAGAAAATTGTAATCAGAATGTGATGTTTATTTGAGCCTTCGATTCTGATAATTATAGGAAGATGGTATTTTCTGTAGAGAATTTAAAGGCTCCGGATTTCGCTACCAAAGTAGCCGAAGACCATTTAAACTTGTCTCCGATTGAGGAAACACCCTAAAAAGTATTAATACAGGGTGTCTAACAGGTACTGCAGGTACTGCAAGTACTGTAAAAGTACTGCATTGAAATCCTCGGTACTGCAAGTACTGTAAAGTACTGCATTTTGCCTGAAAAGTACTGCATTTTTTCTCAAACTCATTTCATTTTTGGCGAAAATTGTGCTTAAAATGGTTAAAAACCACTATTTTTCAAACAAAATTCCACAAAATTTTTTTTCGCCCTCGCTTTGCTCGGGCAATATTTTGATTTTCTTTTCATATTTCTGAATTTTAAAAAAACTCATAAAAATCACATTATGTTTGGTCAGTTTTCATCTATGTGTATACCTTTCAATTTTTCCAACGGACCACCTACCCAAAGTTGTCAAAATTATAAAAAGTCAGCAAATTTGCCCAAATGTGCTGATCGTGTTGGGACTCGTCAATGTCAATAAATTTTGAAAATTTTTAGTCTTAATAAAGAGGTTTAATTACCAACTTTTGTGAGACTTGAATAGCACATTTTAAGAATTTTTCGCCCTCGCTTCGCTCGGGCTGAATGCAGTTTCTCTTTTTCTGAATTTCTAGGTCTATTGGTTTTTCTTTTACAAAATCAAACTTTCTAAAAATCCATCATTCAAACTCAAAAAGATGTTTAAATCCAAAAATAAACTCCTCACATGAAAAAATTTTTTTTTTATTGCTCGAAATACGAAAATTTTGAGAGCTATGCCCTTACTTCGTTCGGGCTTTTTTGCTTTTCTTTTTTGGAACTGAAATTTATTTTAAAAAAATGTTAAAATTCTGAAATTTTTAAGCCAAAAAAATCAATCTCTTCCCATAAAAAACCGTGTTCTTTCATTTATCAAAACAGGAATTTTCAAAAGTTTCTGCCCTCGCTAATACGCTCGGGCTACTTTCTTATTTGCTTTTATGGTTATTATTTTATTTTTTTATTGAAAAATGAAAACGATTTTTTTTCAGTCATGATAGGCTATGAATATATACCCTAATTGTAATTACAAATTATAAATTCAACTATTCGGATTTCTTCATAATTTTAGCGTTTGAAATTTCAAGTTTTTGCTGCCAAGTGGCAAATTGATGTTTGAAAACTCCTGAAAAAATGGAATTCATCTTTTTTAAAAAATTTTTTGAACCTCAAGATATGATGGCTGAAACTGAAAACTGAAAACAAACTGAAATTAACAAGTTTTTCCATGTAAACTAAAAAATTACTGCTTAATTTCAACTGTTTCAAAAAGATTTTTTTTGGGGGGGGGGGGTGTAAGCTGGATTAAAAAAACAAGGTACTGCAAAAAGTATTGCAAAAAGTACTGCAAAAGTACTGCATTTCTTCCGAGAAATTTTGTTAGACACCCTGTAATAGATCACTGATTTAGGAACTAATATTTGGCTGGCACAGTTTTGATGAATTTCAGCATCATTTGGAATTTTCGCTTTTTTCGGTTTATAGTCTTCCGCATTTGAGTTTGAAATATTATGGCCGATTTCGATATCTTTGTTTCATCTAAGGGTTGATTTTGAGAAGGAGTACTTCTGCCTGAATATTGTTGGGCCGAATTTTGTGGATAGTTCGATGTATGTACTATTACCAAATAAAAATTTAAATTCTTTTTTTGATTTTTGGCGAAGTTATAAAAATCCAAATCTGGTCTATTTCTCATTTTAAAAAATCAAAACTTGATACAACCAACATGAAAGGCTGAAATTCGAGTTTTATTTCATTTTCGGCCTGCTGAATCGATTAGCGATGGTTTCTGGCCATTCTGAAGCCTCCAGTAGATTTTTTGAATTTTCTACTTTTCGAAAAAACTATGTAAGTAGGATGAAAGTCAAATTCAGCATATTTAAACTCAAATTTATCATACTTTTTACTCTTTTGATCGATTTGGGGAGGCGCATATTTTCAATATTTTTTTCGTCGGTTCAAATCCAAAATGTTCTCCGATTGTTATTTTTTTTTAAATTGAAAATTCATCGTTCGCGAAAGCGTGAACGGAAAAAGTTGACGTTTGTATCCTATTTTTGCCCAAGGTGCCGAATCAGTTGATCATGATTTCGAACCATTCTGGAGCTTGCTTCAGAAGATTTTTGGGTTCACCAGTTCTCAAAAACAAACTGAAAGTGGGATGAAAATGAAATTTAGGACGTTTAAACCTGGATTCATCGAACCTTTCAGCTTCTTTCGTTTTCACAAACGATGAAATTTCATTTTTTTTTTTTAAATAGCTGGAGAAAATTGCGGATTTGAACCAGCAAAAAAAGATTTTGAGATTTCAGCCTTTCATGTCAATTTGATCAAATTTAGATTTTTTTTCGTAAAAAATGAGTCTAAAATCAGAATTTTCAAAAATTCGCCAAAAATCGAAAAATGAATTTCAGTATCAAAATTTTTGCTGGTGGTCCATTTTGAGGTCCTGTTTTGATTTTTTTGTCCGGTTCAAAAATTTTTCTGCCTGTGGTACATTTCCCTTGTAAGTGGAAAAAATTTTAATGCTTGACAAAAAATGTAATTTTGATATTTTTCCTACATTTAAAATTGAAGACCCCCCAGTTGAATGAATTGATCAGAGTCCTTGTTTTTTTCAGAGTGTTGCCTTTTGAATTCCAATAGGTTGCACATTACATTTTCATGATCCATTTTTCTTTTTTTGATAGTTCAAAAAAAAAAAAAAAAAACGAGGATGCTTTACTTTAGCTGGACGTAGTGAACGCTGGTATGTATTTAACGATGTTGTAATAGCTATCATGAATAGTAAACGTTTTCGGAACTTTGGTCTTGGTATCTGGTATTTTGATGAAAAAATATTTTTTCCGGCAATAGCTCTTTGTCCACTTCTTGGGCCTCTTCTCTTAAGTCTGGCGGGGTACCTTCAAATTCTTCGTTTTACACATCGCTAGCCTGATCAGCACCTTCCATTTCAGATATCACCAACTTGTTTTAATGTTTTCAAGTAGTTAAATAATTGAAAAACCACACAATAGTTAACTAAAAATCACCGACAACTTGCAACTTCTGAACTTCCATTTTATAATGACTTGCCACATGTTAACACGAACAGTGTTACCACTTCTTGAAAATTAAAAAATATATTCGATGAAAGAGGAATTAATGTTTACTTCATTTTACTAGTACAAATAAAGTACTTTATTTCTACAGTTTCCTAGTCGCTCATAAAGATGTACTTTTTGCATCTAACAATAATGGCGTAATGGTGTACTTTATACATATGTATGTATAGTATATAAAGAAATTTTTTTGGTGCCCTTTTCGATATCAACTTACCTGCCGATCGACTGTTTTCCAAACACCAGAATACCATGATCAGAATACCAAAACGAATTATTACAAAAATAATAAATAATTGAGGATGCTTTTTATGTTGTACAGACCTGAATAATTAAAGAAGCAAATAGTTTTTTGATAATTTCAATCAATGATATTGTAGCTCATCAAATTCTGTCCTTGGACAAAATGTGTACTTGAATTTTTTTGTAGAGTATTCCAAGTTCTAAAATATGAGCATTCAAATTTTATCTACGTCCAAAATTGAAAGCGCTACAGCACTTTGAAATTTTCAATCAACCATAGCCCATTCGCTTCTAAAGTTGAAGTAAAATTGAAAAATAAATTTTTTTGTGCTCTTTTTAATATCAACTTACCTGAAATTTTGGAGAAGTTGTCCTTTCTGGAACGGACACGTCCTTTCTGGAACGGGCACGTATTTTCTTCAGTTGGCTTTATATTGATTCATTTTTCAAGATTGGCGAACCAATTCACAGTTGTCTGATTTCGGTTGCCTTACTATCCGCGGCGAATTCTTCAACACTTTGAATGGAACACCCTGTATGTATTTTACGTACTCTACCTGCGTATTGGTCCCTCTTAAATCTGGTACTAGTTCCAAATACATAGCTTTGTAAGTGTTCCTCATTGATTTAAATTCGAGGTGTCCTTTCGTCGTCGTATCGGAATCGCCCAGGGTACGTCGAGCTATACTACGTACCCTATCTTAATTACAATTCAAATCCCTGCTTTGTTATACCTATACTACGTTGACCAATACCTTAGTCGGATTATTTTACCTCGTTAGTGAACTCGTCCTTGTCATTGGGAAGCGCACAGATTCGCTATAGGTAGGCACTCATTCTGCCTGTATACAATTTTCATCTAGCCTCTTTTTCTCTGCCCATCTGTCTGTCTCTCTCTTCGTCTATTTCGCTCATGGAACCTTTCTTTCCTAGAATCAGCTAATAGTTTACCTCTATTCTGTGTGAATTTGCCAAATGATCAAGCTGCATTATAGGTATACCAGTTGACCCCGATATATCGAATATATTTTCTATTAGGACCAGTTACTTACGTTGTGATGTGGTTCTTTTTCTTCTTTCCTTCCTAGTTTAATAAAACTACACACATGTGTTTCTGTTTATAATATAGCTATATGCATTTATGGCGTCTCCAAGTGCGAGGAATTTATGCATATGATTTTCTAGTTTCGCGATCACAACTCGTATACGCGGTTGTTTTTTTTTGGTCGAAAATGTGACCGCGTGGGAAGACGAGTGTGACTCAGGCAAATTACACTTTCGTAACGTGAAATATTACCAGGATTTTACCCAAGTTGTATAGCCACATCAATTGCTTCTTGAGTCGTTTGTGCAGCTGTGGATATCTGTAATTTGCATATACGTTTATGTTTATTATTATTAAGATGGCTAAATTTTCACCAAGAGGTCGCCATCATTATACGTATGTGATGAAAAAGTCATCGTTTTATTAAAATTTCATTTCTGGTGTTACTTCTATAAATGTATTTTTTTGTTCGAGTAATTTTTGACTGGTGGATTGAAATTGGCGAATTTAATTGGGAAATGAAGAGTTGCTTAGAATTAGGAACAAGGAATTATTATTCCATACCAACTTACAACTTTTTGCGTGAATTACATTTATTTCTGGTCTGAATATTTTTGATTTTTTTCAGACGATTACTTAATTGAAATGAACTAATCCATTATTATTATTTTTTTTGTTTCAGGTGAGAACGAATTTCATTTATGAGATTTTCGACATATATTTCCATTAATACAAGAGTAGGTAAGACATTTTATTTATGCAACTGAATGAATATAGAAGGGAAAGATGGGTATAGTGTACCAACATTTTCAATCACGTAAAATTTATACCCCAAATCAGTGCAAAAAAAATTTCACCACGAACCATTTCCTGCTTCTTTTTACTCTTCAGCTTTGGAAAAAAAATTAATCAACATTCAACATTCTCATCAAAGCTCCATCCATTAGCCGCAATTTGCAAAAATACCTTTCCATTTACCTCGAAAGCAATTTGAAAAAAATTTCTCCTCGAGATAAAAAAAAAGAGAAGAAAAAACACAGCAATCAGCCTCACAACTACATTACTACATAGTTTAGCTTAAAAGTAGCATACAAACCGTTGAGAAAACGTATACGAAAAAAAAACCTTGATGAAATAAAAACACTCGAAATAGGTAAAATTGCGAATGTAGGTAAGCGAATGAAAAAAGTCGCAAGAACGAACGAGCTCGAGTCGAATAAGCATGTAGATTATAAGGCGGAAAAATTTTCTTATTCGCATCAAAGGATAAATTTCGGCTATTTTGATGGTTTCCATTTCATCAGCTGTTGGGGAAAAACGAAGAGAACGAAACGGAAAGAAGGTCGATTCTATAAGGTATAGGAGAAAAAAAAGCACCGATGAAACATTATAGCGAAATGTGAGAGAGAGCTTTATTGATGAAGCGATTTTTCTCAATGCGTTTATTTTTTGTTTTTAAAACTTAAATTAAAAACCTGTAAAGAAATAAAAAAAAATAAAAAAGAGTCGAAAATAGGAAACGCAAAGATAACACGATGAAATGGAAATGAAAAAGAGAAAGTGGAGAAAAAAAAGCAGAACGCGCGTAAATATATTCGAATGTTTTTTAAAAAGCTTCCCTCTTCTATCCTCGCATCCTCATTCGCTCATCTGTTCAAATACTCGGCCATTTCTTCGGTAAAATTCCATTGTAACAGGTATCTCTGCTCCGTTTTTCGAAATAAAGAAAAAAACAGGAAAAAGAGAGAATATTGTACGAATGTTTTGCTCTGTGTTCGTTGTTTATAGCGTTTTATATTGTATTTTAGTATGCAAAACCGATGAGATATTTCGATTTAATCAAGTATCAGCTTCAGCTCACTCGCCGTTCGTTGCTGTAGGTATTAGGAGCGAAGTAAATGTACAAAATTTATCTACGTTTTCGAATCGTTTTGTGGTAACGAACGCCTTCATTTTGGTCAATTTTTTCACCCCGAAACTTCACAGAACGATACAGGTAAAAAATGGAGGAGACGATGCGCGATAACGTACACATGAAATTGATGTTCATAATAGGATGACAAGAGGGAGGCGGGGAGGGGGGAGGGGGGTATTGGTGAGATGAAAATTTTAAACAACCGAGTAAATACACAGAACGCGATAACAAGGGTAAGAAAATTAAACGGAAATTGAAAACTCGTCTTTAATAATGGCAACCTTTGCGAGAAAAACGTGACTTTCTCTCTTTATTTTCCACCTCTCTGGTCGGAGCTGAAGGTGGGAAAGGCCGAAGGGGGAGGGGAAACCATCGATGGATACGTCGTGTCGTTGGCAGTAACCAGAGAGAGAGATGATCTATTTCGTTACATTGCTTGACCAAAGCTCGATTAAGTCTCGGGGTATTGGTGGAATAAAAATCAAGGGGCAAGAATGAAGAGTCTCGAGTATAAGGCTAAGCTACGTAAATAGAAAATTCTATAATCCGGTACATTAATTAAGCCAAAGTGTCGTAATCTGTCATTTTTGAAACTGGGGGAATATTTTGGAATACAGTGGTGCAATGTTTTTGTTCATTATTACAAACTTCAAAAAACCTAAAAAGAAAAAAAAATACATTTTTGGCTATTTTTTATAATTTTTTGAAATTTGCAATAATAACAAGAAAATGGCACCAAAATTTTTAAAGCGCTCTAGAACCTTTAATTTGGACTTGCGCAAACTGTGAACATGAACATTCTTTGTGGAGGACTTGGTTTTTTATAAATTGGGCTATGCTCATGTCTATGGTTTTCAAGTTGAGCTAGAATTGAAAATAACTTTTTAAATGTTCTTTTCGAGGTGCC
This sequence comes from Planococcus citri, assembly GCF_950023065.1. NCBI lineage: Eukaryota > Metazoa > Arthropoda > Insecta > Hemiptera > Pseudococcidae > Planococcus > Planococcus citri. The sequence goes on along the minus strand of NC_088677.1, from coordinate 59,347,321 downwards.
ACAACATGTTCTGATCATCATTCAACCTATCTGCAATGTTCAAGAAATAATCTTATACCTTGAAGAATTAAAGCCAAAAAAAAACTTGTAATTTTGCTCCTTCGAACTCTAGAGGCTGCAACCTAATCATCATTATTTGTGTGGTTTGAGTTACCTGTATTATCTGGCAAATTACTTCGTTAATATGAGATACCCTGTAGGTACACACTTATTTCTTTATTTAAGCCAAAATTGTTCATAATGATTAAATTTTTAACTAAATGAAGGTCCAAAAATTGAAGTTTACCTACTTACTGAAGCGTTTGTAAAACTTCAATGGTGAGGGTTGATGCATGAATCGCCTTATTGACAAAACGGAAAATTCTCGTCAAATATCAAACAATTCACCTCATTGCCACATTTTATTTGTATATTTGCACTTCGCGGTGCATTCTCGTACTAGAAAGGCGAAAAGGGTGAACCACACTGCACACAGAGACGATTTATTTAATCACTTGACCATTATGCGACGATTTCGTTCGCTAATTACACCCAGGTTCGTGGCGAGTACAGTGTTGAATACCATACTCTCTTTGCTGTTGACAACTCGTTCATTCGTAGATGGGTCCTTGTCCCTGCACACCTGCAGTCGGAAACTAGAACGTACAATGACCGAGACAGACTACACTCCCAAGGTGGTTCTCTGCAGCATCAACTCGAGTGCAAATTCGACTTCGGTATCTACATAGATAAGTATAACAATTGTACTCGATAATCACGTACTTCACAGGGTTAAATATTATGACAAAATAGTACGCTCTGCTCGGAAACTTGAGTACATATCCTGTGGTATTCGCCAATTACCACCTCTTCCAGGAACTGCTAAGAATAAAAATTCAAGCAGTTCGTCGACCCTTCGATGGAGTTAGTATAGAATTATCTACTCCAAAAATAGAGCATACAGTCTCCATGCAATTTAAACGGTTTCCGAACCATTCTGACTGGAATATTGCGATTGCGACAACCGAACCAAAATGATATACTCTTTTTTTGGCTGCTATCCCAATATAGAATTTCAATTACGATTTAATTTATTCAACGATGAAAACGGTAGTACCTAAAGACAGGGAAGTAGTAATTATCGTTTCATTGTACATACAACGAGCCGAGCAATTCGTTTGTGGATTGAAATTTCGCGAACGACCATATTTCGTAACCTATAAAACCGTACGAATAATTAACACACTAGGTCGTAAAAATATTACGCTATTTAAACGCTATATGCTATATGTACGTTTACCCCTACATCCCTACGTATATTTAGGTATTGTTATTCTCGTCGTACATTACCCTTCTGTTTTTATTGATTATCGTATTATATAATATATTCGTACATTATATTTCTGCGACGTATTATAACATTAACAAGTCGACGTCGTTATTATCGAATGATATATTCGCGTTGTTAAGCATACGTTTGATTTTACCACCATTAAGCCAGATTATTCGAAATATTTTCAGGCTCTCGTTGTCGTCGTCGTTGTCGTAGTCGTCCTAGTAGGTCGTATACGTATGTACGTACAACCCATATTCATCAGCCAAGCTGTGTTTTCGAGTACGAAATATGTTCAGGCACAGGGTGTTCGATCAAACATCTCCTTATAATAATACGATGCGTCATTTCGGATTCGATACGTTGAAAAGAAAAATGAAGCAGTAATTTAGAGAACAAGATGTTTCAAAATGGATTCTGGGTCATGTCAAATCAGCCCAATTTTGAGTTCGGGTCCTCTTGCTGAGTATTATCATTGACGCTGCACCCCCTCCACCCTTTGAAGCAAGTGTAGTAATTTTTTCGACAGTTGAAATTTCTCATCATGAAGCACAACTTTGAAGTTTATTAGTCTGAGACTGCTGAAACTTGGAGAAAATCTGTTTGTGTTATTGAAAGTAGTAGTTCCAAAAACATTTGTCAAAAATTTCAACGTTTCGAGTCAAAATTTTTTTAAAAGCTCGATTTTTCAAAATATTGACAAATTTAGGAAGCATTGGCTACATTTTTATAATATTTACAATTATAAACTTTTGAAAAATAGCCAAACAGGAACGTCAAAACTGACTTACAAAAAAATAATCTATTTTGTGCTCGTTAATTCTGGCGATTTGACTAGTAATGATGCTTGTGGGGGGGGGGGGTATTTATAATTACAAGATTATTACACGCGATTCAATGATGTGGTGGAATTTCTGTTCGAATTTGGGGAATCCTTCCCACCTTCGATTTTACTAATCCCACCAGGAAAAGTCCATAGGTTTAAAAATGTCCTAAAAGTGTACGCTTCTTGGATTTTTTTCAAATTTTCAAACTGTAACTTCAAAATTTGTTAAGATTTTGAAAATTGAGCTTTCAAAAAAGCTCAACTTTGAATTTGTAGCATTTCTGGCAAATACGTATTTTTGAAAGTACTCCTAATTTACGTATTTTGAAACGCTGCGATCAGATTTTTTTTCAATTTTAGCAGTGCCGATCAATAAGACTCCAAAATTGGACATCATGGCGAAAAATTCATATTGCTGGAAAAAACCTACCTCTCCCGCCTGCCTGAAGGAGGATTGGGGAGCCAATGACCGCGATTTTCATTCTCTTCTTGTGTAAGGAACGTGTAAGAAAATTTTGAGCGAGATTGAGGGTTGATTTGACATAAAATGACCCTTGTGGTATAACTTTTCAACGAGTTCAAAAAAAGCAAATCCTCTCTGGCAATCTGGTCACCGCAGGACTTATTAAGTACGCAGGTATGCCGAAGGTATCTAATTTTTCGTTTCTTCCCAAGCCCCCCTGTTTCGACCCTTCAACACATTGAATTTTTCAGCGAAACGTCACTGACATTCGGTATCATCTCAAATACCTCATGCTCTCTGCTCTAGTCCAGCTCGTTCAAAAAACATCCTCCCGTTGGCGGGTCAATTGAATTAAATTTTCATATTTCAATACCAGTTTTTTTTCTTTTTTTTTTTTTGCAACATCGACGACGACGTTGAAAACGACTAAACTGCATTATTAAAGCATATCTAATCCGAGTTGACAACAGTTCTGAGAGGCATCAAGTTAACCTAAACGACATTCGAGCGTAAAAGAAAAAGATGGCGAAATTTTCACCGTATTCTCGTTGAATAATTAATGCTTCGGGACGAATACAGGTACACTAGTTAGTCGCAAAAGTGAATACAGAGTAGAGTAGACGCAACTATACGTACGAGAGAATGTGCCAGCGATGAGTCGATCGAGTCGAAGTGAAATTAAGGTAAAGTGAAAAATTATTCGCTCATATGAGATAGAAAAAAAAACCACCGTTAACGGTCGACAACGACGACAATTTCTTCTTAGCTCAACGTTCGTACAATGTGGCATTTTTTCATCGCCGAATACGACGAGAAAACTACCGCCACCGCTGAGTTGAGGAGAAAAAAACACCGGGAAAGAAAATGAAAAAAGAAAAGAATTCGAAGACGTTAGCGAAGTAAAGGCGCCATCCATCCGTCCCCACGACTACGTCGTCGTACTCGTATGTGGAACAAAACTCGTACCGTGGTAAACGAATTTTCTCGAAGAAAAAAGTATTTTGATTTGTCCGAGGAAAAGAGTATAAAGTGGGAAAAAAAACTTTCTTCGAGTTACGCGGTAAAGAAGCTTGTTCGAAGCTATGAATTTTGATAAACCGCTGCGTGAAGCGGCTTCGGCACGTGTCTCGAATGGCATCTAGGCTGCCGAAAGCAGAACAAGGAAATAAGAGAGAGGAAAAGCTTTCGAAGGAAACATCGAAGATTACCCAACGAAATTAAAAAAGATTTCTTCGTCGAATTATCTCAACACTGCACGTCTATGTCTGGTCGTTGAGAAAAGCAGCAAAAAATTCTCTCGCTTTAAACTTATTACCAGATAATAAACGTCAGAAAGTTTAGCGCCAAGCGATGCCATGCCATGTTCCGAAGTCCACAATAAAAAGCAGCGCGATAGCTCGGCGGAAAAAAATACCGAGTTATTTGAAAAGTTGTCATTCGTTAACGGGCCTTTGCTGCTTGTTGTGTACGATAAAAGGCATCGAGTTAAGGAGAAACTCGCGTCAACTAGGCGCGTAATTCCTTAAAGACGATGTTGTGTTTTTCATCGATGATGGTGGCCCAGGGGAAGTGACTGAAGAAGCAGCAGTAGAATTTTTACTGGCGAGGTTTTTTTGTTTTTTTAGTTATTGTTTTACTAAACGGATCCGCACTTCGGATTTTTGAATTTTTTGGAGTGGATCGCGAAAAAAAAAAAGTCGGAAGGGTTTGATTAAATTCAGTGGAGACGTTAATTTTGAGTTTAAAGTCACTCCGAGTAAATTTTTCCACCGGTGGTGTTCCTGGAGGGGAGATATTGCAGTCTTCAAAGAGTAGGAATTTTCGAAAAAATCTTGCATTTTATTTTTTCGCTCTAGCCCGTACCCAACCTGAATTGGGAAAAATGTGCCATTTCTAGAAGATAGTAGTATGTATTTAAGATTCTGTGTCGACCTACAACCTTTTTTAAGGTTCCACTGAGCGGTTGAAAATTATCGATTTTTGTGAGTTATTTACCTAATTTGTTTTTTGAAAATTTTTTCTTTTCAAATATTTCCCATTAATTAAGCTACATATGTATAACATCATAGATATAATTTTTGAAACGGGTGTATTTATTTGAAATGCAAGAGTGCCAATTTTTTACTCATTAATCATTGTCAATTTTAAAAAAGGAAAAAATTTTGACTTTCTGACTTTTCTCAATTTTTTAAAATTCGCAATGATGACCAAAAAATTGGAGTTCCAAAATATTTCTCTAGTTTGAAAAATGTAATCTTTTCACGTTGCAACATAATTAATGCGAAACATTTGAGAATACAAAATGTTCAACCACAAATTTACCCAAAAATAAGCGATTTGCAAACCTACGACCGCTCAGAACTTCAGAAGAGACCCTTAAAGTATTCTTGAATTTCGACAAAAATGACTTGGATTGACGCAGAATCTAGAACTATCTTTTGGAACCGAGCCATGTTTTTCCAAAACACGTTGAGTAGGAGTTGGAGCGATAAGAAACAATTTTTTTTCTCAAAAATACTCAAATTTTAGGACCAACGCCTCCTCTCCAAGAGTAATTTTGGAGCCAACATTTTTTCTGAGCGACTTCAAACTCAAAATGAAGATTTAAATGCACTAAATTGGATCAAAATCCTTCAACATTTTTTTTTTTTTGCAATCAATCCCAATATCTATTTGTGTTGATCTCAACATACGAGTAGATGCGAGAATGTGAAATCAAAAATTAAATTAAATTGAAACATCTACATTTTATAATTTGAATTTTCTCCTCATCAGAGTGGCAATCTGGTCGATTTCTTCGACTGACGTCCTATATGTAGTTTTGCCCAGGACCAGTGCATCATGTATTAATTGACACTGGTCAACGAGAATACTTGACAAATAATCAAATTTCTTAATCACGACATAACTGGCGTCTGAATATACTGTCGTTTGTGAAATCGGTATCACGTAATACCGATCCATAGTATCCTTTTCCGTCCAGGTCAACGCGAGATGGCGCTTTTCGAATTGAATGGATGGGGCGTTCTCAAGAAAGTAACAACTAATTACATTAGGAAAGGTTTTCAGAAAATTAGGTACCTTTAATTTAGATTTTTCAAGTCTAAAACTCTGGTTTCCATGCAGAGATCGAAGTTGAAGAATCGTTAGTGATTTTAATAGCAATTTTGATGTGATGGTGATTTTGAGTTGTTAGTTAAACGAAATATTTCGTTCATGTTTTACCACATTTTGTACCAGTTTTGCAACTTTGAATTTCCAAGCAATTTTAGTAAAACTTTGTCCATTTTTCTATCAGTTTTTGGTATTTTTTGAGTAATTTTTATTTTGATTACTTTTGTATTATTTGCTAATTTTCAAATTTTATTAATTTGAATTGATTTTGTCAAGTTATTGTAATTTAAGCAATTTTTTAGGAATTGAATTTGCATTAATTTTTTTCAAAATTTAAACGATGTTTTTCGCACTTTTTGATCAAATTTTTATTGTTGAAATAATTACCTACTATCAACCCTCGAGCAGTTTTAGTGATTTTTATACAAAATTTTCACGTACTATCTCACACTCACACTAACATGAGTAGGTAGGTTTCCAAAATTATTCCATTTTGATAATGTCTGATAAAGCTTTTGTTATTTGAAATAATCTCTTTGATTTTTCTGTAATTTTCCCGATTTGTATAAGTACTAAACAATGACATTACTGTTGCACCCACTGTTTGGTCCACAGAAACAGTTGGGCTAGAGTCGTTCAAGTAGGTACCTATGAGTTACAATACTGTGATGGAACTCATGAATTTCTTCGGTTAGATCATCATACAAGTTCACTATACGTAGAGTCAACCATGTTCTGATTTAGTTTGTCTGTGGTTTTATTCTCTCTAAATTTAAAGCAGTCAAATTTCACTGCTTAGCAGTCACGACATTTTGCCTTTTTAAAGCAGTAGTTTTTTTTACTGCAAAACAGTGAAAAACTGCTTTAAAAAGGCAAAATGTCGTGACTGCTAAGCAGTGAAATTGACTGTTTCAAATGTAGAGAGTTCAAAGGTGTTCGAACACCTTCCTGTAGAATTTTTTCAAACTGTTTTATCCAATCGTTCTTCAAGGTTTTCACAATTTTCAGTCAACGGTCTCTTCAGGATGTCTTCTGATATGAAGTTTCAGTTTATCGGATACCCAATATTGGTATTCCTCTTTTTCAAATTTGTGTCTGGCAATTATTAGTACTTCTGTTGGTATTGCAGGCCATATCTCAATGAACTAACTTAGGACTTTGATTGAAATATTTAGATGATTCATCACAGAAACATAACCACTTACTTACACTCTCGTCATCATCCTCATTCTTCATGTAGATCTGATCTGGCGTGTGTTCTTTTGTGATTTGAGTTGATGAAACGTTGATCACAGGAAATTGCAAAAACAAAACAAAAAACGTAAAAAATGAGGCTCGGGCTCTGTAAATCCGTACATTCATGTTAATTTGATGTCTACGCAGCAGTATAGTATTCTCTTACCTAAAAGTTAGCCTGGAGCAGGCCAATCTCTCAACATACCCCATGCTTCATAGATGAGAAACTAGAAAGAGAAGTACGAAAAACAGTTGCAGGCATGGTATGTCTACGTAATTCAAAAGTAGCGAAAACGCAATCCCCCAGAGAAATTTCATTTGAACGCCTATTAGAAAAGTTAGTAGTGGGCCTCGAAGGATGAATAATAACAGGACTAAAGTGGAAATTACATTCGTTCTGGAGTCTGTAGAGTTTGATGTATGGAAAAGCTTACTGGGTTCGGCAAAATAGAATTTTCCACGTAGAATAATACATATATTATTATTATTATTTGTGTGAATGACCAAAATTGTATAGTGTTGTCGTTCAAGACAAGAAATTTGTCAAGAATTTGTCCTTGTCTTGAAATTTTTTGACATGTTCTTGTCTCGATTTTTGGCAGAAACCTTTATGTTTAGTTGAAAATCACTGGAAAAATTGTTTGCTCAGAAAGTATTCTTGGAGGAGTGAGATGGGTTCTCAAAAAGAGAGAATTTCGAAAAAATTGTTGTTTTTTTCGCACTGGTGATTACTCAGTATGGGTAAGATACAATAATATTGCAAACAGTTGAATGAAATGTGGATAGCATGAAACCCATTTCCTGTTCATGTGATAATTTTCTAATTTTTCTGGTGGGTAGATTCCTATTTGAGTAATGCCTTGTGATACGAACTGTAAACAACAGAGACACACACAGTAAAAAAACAATAAATTGAAAGATTTTTAAAAATAATTTTTTTTTAATACTTATAAGTAAGCCAGACAACGAGTTTTAGTAAATTTTGTTCCTGCTTGAGCGATAACCAATACAACATTCACCGGGATCATCACTTTTGAGTTATATTTCGCAAAGCTGGAAAATTTTATTCAAATTACACAAATGGCTCAACTTGAAAAAAAAATCACGATTTAGCACACAGCATATTAATTTTAATTCTAAAGACCGAAGTCTTATGAGCAGTGATAAACCTAAAAATATAAGTATTATTATTGTGATATGTGATGAAGCTTCAATGTGAATATGTGGCAGCAAGCACTTGAACCTGCTTCTAAATTACTTACTTACTGCTCTTTCTTTCTTCCCTCTCTTCTAGTGATGGAAATGTTATAAATGGAGGTGTTACATACAACACAATCAAATATATTCAGTATTTCACTAAGGAAGTTTACCTACTTACATTGTAAACTGCAGAGTGAGCAGCCCTAACACAAGAATTCAATTCATAATACCTACACATTCTTGGTGAGATCCACTTGCAAAAAATCTTAAAGCTATCAGCAGCTTCCTTTCTGGATAGATACACAAATAAGGATTCACTGAATTCAAGTACTTTTTTGAATGTACATTGACTTCATCTGTAGGCTAGGTATTATAAATTCTTTGTCAGATACTGAGTCTATTCCAAATTACATTTCTTCCTCAACAAAATATCGCAAAATTTCATGAGCCAAAAATAGAACCAAACATTTCGTTCAATGTTTTAACTATTTTTAAAATATAGCAAACACAATTTCTAAAACTGAAATTTGCAAACATTACGTAGGTGAAACACAAACTACTAAAAAGAACTCTTTTCCATTATCTAACATGGAAAAGTAGAACACTTTCTGCTGAAACATACACGCTGCTAAAGTTCCTTTGTACTTGTTGTCCACGGACCATGTTTCCATTTTATTTCGTTCATTGGATTGATATCTGATAGAAAACCAAAGAATAGTGGCTAGGAGTCTTGAGCTTTTGTTGGGCGAACTGTTTCCCATCAGGGTACATAGGTAATTGCTTCCAGTCCGATTCTGGTATTATGGAATCACCTGCTAGAAAACAGACATATTTATGTGTCAACGATATTGTCCACTAAAGAATATAATAGGTAGATAAAGTATCTAAAGATGATTTTTCAAAAAATTGTAAAATAATCAAAATTTACTTTCTAAAATGAGTATGTGATGAAGTTCGACCCTACAACTTCGATGTGCAAAGCTGTGACTCTACCACTTGCATTGTCAAATTTTGGATGTAAATTTTGCGAGTTTTGCGACATACTTATGTACTTGTTAGTTACTGGAGTGTCAATTATTAGAATTTCATGTCAATTACTGGGGTTTTTTGTACACTTTTTGAAATGACTATACAAATCTCAAAAATGCACTTACGAATGTGAAACAAATCAAAATGTAAGGAAAACTGGTTCTTTTAGACGTACTTACCAAAGTTTTCAAAAAATATCAACTTAAGCTATAGATTGTGTTTTATCAAAAAGTATCAAAAATCTGTTCAACTATTGGCGACTTTACGCTACAATGGAACTTTGTGGAATGACTGAGCGAGGAGATTTGACTCATGTAGATGAGTCTTTGAATGAGGGGGAGTCTTCATTACCTCAGACAGAATACAATCCCCTGCCGATTAATAGTGTTGGAGGGGGCAAGATAATCCAAAAACTTTTCCCTGTGACCTTGGGGTTAGGCAAACATACTGACATGGATTCAATAAGTGTTGCATAGTTTCTGAATAGAAGGCTACATTCCTATCTTGAAACACCTTGAATGGATAGTCTTTTTTTTAAATTAAGATTCGACGATGAATCGAATTAATAGTTGCAGAACTCCAAACGCCTCACACCGATGCAAAAAATATAAACCGATGGGTAAATTTAGCCAAACTAAAAAGTCTAGAAAACTCGTTTCTATAAAAAAAGAGCAGAGAAATGGCGATGTCGCGTCTGCGGCCTCTTTTGCTTAACTCGACGATAAATTGTGTGATTTTGTTAATGGTCCGAAAGCACTTATTTTATGTAAATTCGCTTTCGATATTATCGATGCCACTTAAAAAAAATCCTCGCGTTTTATATCGGCTGGCTTTTTTTTGCACCCCTTCATCGTTCGTATACATCGTCGCTTGATTCGTGCGTGTACACTATCTCTTTCTCTCTCACTCGGTGCTCTGTATGGGAATAATATATGGTAAGGTGTACGGCTATAGGCACCGGGTACATAACTCAAGAGCTCACAATGGTTTTAAAGTCTGACGAAGAGGGAGACACACAAGGTAGAAGAACGAAAAAAGAAAATTTCCACGTATAAGCTAAAAAGCTCCCGATATATACTACGAGGAAGAGATGGCGAATAAAAAAAGTCGAGAAAGCATTATCGAGTACCTATGTGTGTGCTTCTCCTTTCGATATACTCGTACATAGTATAGAAGTATCCTATACTCATGTCGTACGTTTTTAATTACACGCTATGACAGAGAGCGGCAGCGAAAGCCTGCCAGGTATATGAACCTCATATGTCACGAACAAACGCCGCAATGCGAAACTTGAAACAAAGTAAGGCTTCTTTGAATACTTTAATGCTTGTAGATGGCTGCAGTTAAAAGGTTACTTTTCTCGTGTTCCATGTTTATCTTGGGCTTTTTGTTTATTTACTAAAAACCGATGGCTAGGTGACGCGGATGGTAGAGAAATAGGAGCAGTGCGGTCTGCATGCTTGCCTGCGGCTGGATGAAAAAAAAAACGTAAAGATAGGAATAGGTGTACGAGGTACGGTGGCGATTACACAACTCTTCTTGTTCCATTCGTATACTCGTCAGCGGATTTTGTGGTCCATCTTCTCTGTCTGTGTGTACCTCTGCTTTTTGATTTGAAAAATTACAGTTATACTCGACCAGCTCTCTGGACGTTTGTTTTGGTCTCATCAAATTATACCCTCTTGTTTGTTTTTCCTCGGAAATGAGAAATGGTGAAGAAAGAGAGGGGGTTTTAAAGTGGACGACGGATGAGCTTCGTGTGATTATGTACCGTATGTGTAGATATTGGATAAATACGGTGCGGCATACTTTTTTGTTTACTGAAAAGTGAACCGAGTTGTGGGTTATGCGATGACGAATTTGATTATGTATTACTTGTGTCCGCTGGTATATGTTGAGAGAATCTAACGATGACCAGTTCACTGAATTTCCATCACTATCATCATCATCTTCCTTCTGACGAAGAATTAATTAACGATGCAGCCAGGAAAAAAAATACTTACTCAACCTAGTCATACAAGTACATATTTCCTTCCTATCATACGGGTAGCTTTCTAGAGGAATTTTTTTAGGTTCAATTTCGTATTCATTGAGATTTTTAGGAATAATCGATTACTTAAAGCAGCTCCATCGCGAAGCATGAAATTGAAGAGAAAAAACAAACAATAAACCTCTTCCCCAGGGGTATGTACTTTGTACCTTTGCAGTCTGCTGTTTTTTTTTTGTTCGGGTGACTTTTCACTAAAAATTAAAGCCTCCACTGAATCTGGTCAAAATCCTGCGATTTTTTTGTCGCAAATCCACTTACCTCTTTAAAATTTTTCTACTGAAAGGTGTGAATTTCAAAATTGAAATTTTTTCGAAGATTCCAAAAAAAAGTGAAAAGGGCTCAGTATGAATGTTTTTATTTGAAAAGTTTTCTTTTGAGTCCATTTTCATTTTACTCGTACGTCGTTTTTCAGATGAGTACATTCTCAATTTTTTTTTTTTTGAAGAATTATTGAAAACATGTCGACTTGAAGACCTCAAGAACTTAATACCTGCTTTCACAACAATTTTCCGTTAGTATCAAATTTTCAAAAAGACAAAAAAATATCGCTCAGTGAGTTAATTTTCAACTCTTTTCAAAATTTAGGAGAGTTAGTCAATATTTTTATTGTTGAAAATAACCTCTGTAAGAGTTGAATTTTCATCATTTCAATTTTTAAAATTTTGAGGAGAAATCAATGGATATACCTACTTATTGTTCAATCACTGAGGGTAAAAGTGCATTAATAAGTACACGATAAATTCAAATGTTTTCAGTTTGTTTCGAACCAATCATCTACAACTTGATGAAACTCCTGAAAATTCTATTTCTTCTTGCACCCTCCTCCTTTTCTTTGGAAAAAGTTCATTAAGAGAATGAATTTTTAAAAATTAAAATTTGGCAGCGCTTTAGTGAAGAAAGTGAATAAGGTTGGTATGATGTACATAATATTTTGAAGTTCTCTGATCAATATTTGATTTTCAAGCAAAAATTCATAACTTCGAAGTTGGATACAATTTTTTCGAAATTTTGAAAAAGGGTGTGGAATTAGATTGATTTTTATGTAGCGTTGAATATCCAAATTTTTATTTCATATCAATTTTTAATAACAGTGCATTAAATTCAAAAAAATAAAATTTACCTGTCACTTACACGCACTAACCCGCAATCCCAAGGGTCGAAGTCTTTACCCTCGAAGACAAGTGACTGTTCGACTTGAGGCGGCTGGTATATATACGTTTCAACCGGCGGAGTCATATCTTCTTCTTCGTCGGACGGAATGGTTCTATCTTGCTCTTCGTCAGGAGATGGACCAGGAGTAACCCCTCCCGCTTAGTCTGAATGCAATGTTCCAACTGATTTTCTTCAAATTTTCTGAGTGTTTTCACGAGGGTGTTTTTGAAGGGAATAAGACGAGTTGAGAACCTATATATAGGTTCTCAAAAAGAAGGACTTTCTATTCAAAATTTATTCAAAAATTTGTTTTCTCTGATCGTTGCCCAACCTGAAAAATAGATGGTCATTTCTGTTAAAAATCCAAGAACAGTTGAAAATTTGCAAATTGCTCCTTTTTAGGTAACTTTATATTTTGAAAATATTTTCTTCGCGATGTAACGCGATAAGATTTCTGAAATTGATGGGATTTTTATTTTGGGCTCCAGTGATGCCAATTTATTGACGATTATAGTCAATTTCAAAAATATCAGGAAAAGTAGAAAAAAATTAATAATTTAAACATTTGAAATTGACGATGATGATTGAAGAATTGGTACCACTGTGTTCAATAAAATATTCTTTCAGTTTCAGAATGATTTCTTTAAATTTATTTGCGATAAACGCAACATATTCTTCTTGAAGAAAATATTTTCAAAGTACAAAATTACCCGAAAATGAGCGATTTATAAATTTTAGCAGCTGGTAAAACCCTAAAGATGATATTGGATTTTAACGGCAATGGCCTGGGTGGACACAGAATTGCGAGGTGCTGTTAATTTTTTCGTTAGAGAGGTTGAGCTAAGCTTAGAAGGAGAAAAACCTTGATTTTTTTCAAGTGGCTCCCTTGCAAGGGATACCTACATTATGTTTTTCTCAAGAACACCCCTCTTAAGGCTACGACTTTTCTTATCGGTATGGCTCTCATGTTCAAAGTTGAGCTTGCTACGAAATTTAGTCAAAATATATCATTGGAAGGGGGGGGATTATCGTTAATGATTGAAGTAGGCACATTTACTCATTTTTTACAAATTATTCAAACAAATCTGGTATTCAAAAACATACCAAAAAGTGAAAATACATCTTACCAAAGCAAAAAATTAAAAACATCATCTCTTTCGATGATCGGTAAATGCAGTTAGATTGTACTAGGTTCCTCAACTCTTCTAGCCATCATTTCCGAAAAATGAAGTCACCATCATTTTTTGTACATCTTTGGTGTTAGCCTCTGTACCGGACATCTGATATTTATCGGAGTTTAAATGCTTGACCATCGCAGATTTATGAGCAATCATTTCGTGTTGACATACTGCACAAAACCCTTCACTCTTTTCATTACTTTTTCTCAGCCAGTCTAAAAACAGTAAAATATTAACGTGCAAAATTATTACTTTTTCTGCTTCATATTACTACAACAATGTAACAAACCGTTGAAATTAAGATTTTAGATCCATTTTCAAGCTAAACTTGCACTCGTCTGCTGTGGGTTCAGTTCTTTCTCATTTCGTCTGAAATGTGGCTGGTTCTTTTTCAGTTTTCGAATCTGATATCTCTTTTTTACTGTACTTGAATCCTTTCGTTTTTCAGCATTAACATCAACAGCAAAAGTACGCCTCCTTTTCTTTTTTGGTGTTATGTTATTTCATCAACAGATGATTCATCTGTCAATTGCTGGATCAATTAGAAAACATTTCACACAAAGATTAAAAATCAATTATCATTTTGAAAGGAAAGTGAATGATGGATCAACTTACCTTCCTTTTTACTATTGAATACTACTTGTTTATTACCTACAATGCTTCCATTTTTCCTATATGGCTCTCAGTTCAATGTTACTGTATGTTGTCTTCTTGATCTTCATCTTGCATCTTGCATCTACTCGAGATTTCTTTGTACAATTGCAGCCCGAACTGCATTGGGAGTCCCCAGTGGGGCGGCGGTCAGAAGAGCTCTGTCGAGAAGAGAGTTGAGCCAAGTGATGGAGATTCTGGCAGCCGAACAAACCCCCCACGAGACAAGCTTGCTATGAAATTTAGTCAACATCTTTCGGTATTTTTTTTTTTTTTTAGTAGGGGTTGTCGTTAATGATTGAATTAAGCACATTTATTCATTTTTTACAAATCTCCTGAGAAAATCTGGTATTCGAAAACATACCAAAAAGTGAAAATACATCTTACCAAAGCAAAAAATGTATTATTACAACTACATTGATATATAGATGGTAGTTGGTAGTGTACTGTATTTGTTTCGATTTCAATGAAATTCCGCTGGATCATGAGTTGAAAAAATAATCCCAACGACTCCCTTGTCTCTCCTTTCACGCCATCCTTACTTACCAATAATCAACCTCGTCTCGTCCGGCGAAGAGATCTTCATTTTCATCGCTTTTTCTATAGCCCTCGTACACTTTGAATAAAGGCTACGTACCTTTTCAGCCGTATTATGTACGCGTACTTATTCATATAGGTACCTTGTACACATATAGACACACGTTGAAGTTGAACAAGAAGAGTTTCGAACTACATATGGGTCTGTTTTCGACAGCGAGATTTCAGCAGTCGCTTGTTTATAGACACTTAAAGTTTTATCATGGAATGATAGATTACCAAGCAAGTTTTCTTCGCAACTCGTCGCTAAGTTTATACTCCCTTTGCTGCGCATTTGAGCAGCTCCTGCGCCCGGCTCGCGATAACAACGGCAGACTATGATGGAAAACAATGGAAAGACGAGCTTGTACACATGTAAAGGCGCCGAAATGAGAAACTTTTCCCATATTCACCTATATTACCCAACGATGCGGCTTTTCACTTCGCCTCTGCTGCGGCCTCCAAGATTTGCCGAATATCAATTTAAAATGATGCAAATTTCGCAGCCCTCTGCGTACCGTCGAAAATTAAATATTCATTGACTCGGGATACCTATACCCCCATACGTTAACGACGGATTTAGTTCCGTTATACAAGGTGTCCCAGGTCCCTGTGTCCCAGCCGGCTTTGAATGGTGGTTCTGTAGCTGACAAATTGAGCTTTTTCAATTCTATTGGGATTCGTAAGAATTTAATTAATTTTTCTTTGATGAAGAGATCTATGTAATTGATTTTGAGAACTGGGTCGTTGTAATCATTAACATTGATCAAAAAGAGTCCAAATTTTCATTTCATTTAATCCGTCTGATTATTTACCAAAATCTGGTCCTAGGCTAATTTGGCAACTGTTCTTTCACAAGGATCAATTCTTTTCTGCCTAATAAATTCTCCAAAGCAGGTTTCAATCATCGTCAAATTGATGCCAGTATTTGCTAACGGAGCTTACAGTTCGTACGATACATTGTATTGAGCCCAGAAAAATATCTTTACTCGGTAAATTTACAATCAGACGGCTGCAGCTTTTAAAACCAACGATGGCGAAACATGAGGAAGGATCCGTATTATACGTTGAGTAAAATTCCATATACCTACTGTTTCGCGAAACATGCGAAAATAATAGCAACATTGACCCTTTGGTGGGCTATCCTTTTCACAAATACTAGATACCACCATCTCTAAACTTACCATTGCGAATACGAGTATCTCTACTATCTACCTACCTATACACTGCATCGACAACTCTGCCATGCCACGATAGCAGTCCTACACGTTGATGAAAACACAATAAAATGGTAAAAGATAAGTTTTTATTCGTCAGCATAGACGAACAAAAAGGGCCACCGTATGTACGACGGACGTACCTATACAATATATATACGGAATCAATACATCCTATCTAAAAGTATATTTGCCAGCTTTAATTAAATTCCATAAATCTCCCCACGTTTTTGGCTTTCACGTAACCAGACTATAAGAATGTTTTGTAAGGCTACCGAACGCGAGTAGAATACAAATGTATTTATACATATATCACATCCACATATTATATCTGGTATACGTACACTGTACACGACCACGAGCTTTCAAAAATGGAAAATAAAAAGCGAAAAAAACCACCGTCGTAATAACACACGTATCTGAAGCGTTTACTCGTTCACGCAGGGGTTTACGATGAAGAAACGTACCCCAAGGCCGAGCCACACATCTATACAGGGTGTCACAGTTTCCGTTTGATGAGCTGGGAAGTGGAAAGCGGTGATGGGATTGGTGAAAGGTGACAAAAATCTAGACATGAGTTGTCTCTTTTGTGAAATTCGTGTGAAAATGTTGAGGCTGTGGGTTGATGGAGGAGGGGAAGGGGGTAAAATCATCTGTTTAGTCATTTTACTGGGGTATATTACTCTGTTTAGAACTACACGAGAGTTCATATTTTTTTTCCTGAAAAATGACCAAGTCGGACTAGTTGAACAATCAGATTGTGATACCTATTTGAAAAAAAACTGAATTTGAGAAATCACTCCTTTTGGAAATTGATAATTTCCTTCAATTCTTTCCACAAGATTTTGATTTCCAAATCCAGATTTAGACGCAGACAAATCGCCAATGATTGAAAAATCAATACGTTCATCGTTCAAGTATTCATGATTTCTCTCCACTTCACCTAAAAAAATCCTCAAAAATGATGAATTTTTTCGTTCAACTTTTTGGTCAACGAGACGAACTGACGGATAAAATTTGAAGTGCTTTAAACTGGATAAGATTGGTTTGCTTCCTAAAATTCAAAATTTGTTGGGAATCGCACTTAGAAGCATTCGCCTGAATTTTTCTACTCCGCATTTTGGCTTTTCACAAGTATAGCAGAGCGCGAATAATTAATCATGGATGCTCGTTTCTCAGTAAGTGATCCGTCGTCATGAGTCTGATTTTGATGCTGTTCATCTGAGATAACTTCATCGTCAATATCGTCATCAAATGATTTTATAAATATAATATTTACTTACTAATTACTTAATTCATTTCATCTTTACTGACGTTTGGCATTTTCTGTAACTTACCAATATAAAATAACTATGTAAGATTGAACATTAAGGTTTGTTTTACTGAATTTTTTTCAAAAAATTGTTTGTTTTTACGGCAATATGTATTTTGTTTTGGTTTCCATCTCCATGTTCATCACGACGTGATAAAATAAATAAAAAAAGCTGTAAAAAGTTGAAAACTCTAACTGTGTAGGAAGATAAGTAAAAGGAGCTTATTGCCAAAAGAATCTTCTCTTCAAGGTCATGCAGGGTCTCCTCCTTCACGTGGAGTTTCAAGAAATCGTCTAAAAGGATTTTTAACCCCTGCGAGGGGTGGTATGGGTTCAAGGACATGTTGAGGAATTAGGCGAGATCTTTAAATGGCCCTCAAAGTGACCTTCCATCATCAATGAAAATTTGAATTACTTACTTATAAGCCAATTCCGAGCCAAGGCTATTGATCTGACGGGATATTGGCCATCTTCTTTTGATCTTGAATGAAGTCGAGTTGATGAATATTGTGATTCAACAATGCTACCCTTTCTCACCCCCCCCACCCCGGTGGTTTGTTGAGAATCGCACATTCAGCAAATAATATTCATTTCACAAATAATCTTAAATTACTTACTTATTTTTCCATTTATGACATCGAATAGCTCGATGAATTAAGAATTCTGAAGCATCTGATATTCCAAGATGAAAATATAAATGAAGATCTCTATTCCAAAGTGGGTTAAGTCATTTTTTAAAAAAATGCAAGTTTTACAGAGTTTTTTACTTCAAAAGTGGGTTAAGTCATCGATTTTTCAAAATAATTTTTTCTACAAGCAATTGTTCTATGTCCAAAGAAAGGAAAGGTGCACCGACCTTTCAAAACAGAACAAATTTTAGCAACAAAAATTTTAAACGAATTTTTTGGGGGGGAAAATGACTTAACCCACTTTGGAATAGAGCTCTTCAAATAGATAACTATGGTATTATTGAAACTAGAAAAAAGAAAGGCATGCTATACATATAACGACGTAAAGTTTTGTCAAAAAACGAAATATGTAATGAAAGAAAAACCAAGGCATGAGACTTCAGATAGTCATTCAGCTGCAAATGTTTAAAAATAATTACTTTTGGAAGGATTAAAATTGACGGAAAAATCTTGTTGTTGAATCTGGAGTTTTCAGGATATCATTTGGTTCATCAATTTAACCCTTCTGCGATCCCTTGTCTGTATCTTCAGAGCATCCAGCGCTTGTAAAATGAAATCAAAGTTGAATTTTTTTACTCCGTGTTTTGGCTTTTCACAAGTAGCAGAGCCGAATAAAATTAATCATGGATACTTGCTCCTAATTAAGTAATCCGTCGTCATGAGTCTGATTTCGATCCTGTTCATAAGAAATAACTTCATCGTCAATATTGTCATCTCGAATGAAATTTTTTACGCTCTGAAATTATTATATTGCGTCAAAAATTTGAGTTTTGAAAGCTCGACTTTTTTGTGATTTATCCCCAAGGCATCAATTTTTCAAAGCAGTACGTTCATCTTCTAAAAATTGAATTTCCTATTCAATTCCTGCATTTTAAAATTTGAAACTTTGAACATCATCTCGAAAATATCTGTTCGAATAACAAAGTCTTGTCTACAAAATGAGGGGCCCGTTGAACTTCTTCAAGGATTGGAGAGCCTACTGAATGATTGTTTGAGATCCTCATTCTATTCTGAAAGGAAAGACGAAAGAAAATCAATTAGAACTCCAAAGGAAATTATCGTACTTGTTCTATAAAATAGTATTACCTACGTAGGAGTGTACGATTAGATTGGTTAATAAAGGATCTTATAAATATTTGTACTTACTTAATTCCGATATCCGGGACTATCGTTGACTTGAGTGACATATTGTCTTGATCTGCTCTTGAATGAAGTCGAGTCGATGAATATTGTGGTTCAACAATGCTACCCTCCCCCCTCGCCCATTTCAGGCGTCAGAGTGGACTACTTTTCTTATACGCATTTCAGCACACATTGTATGTACAAAAATACATAATTATAACGTTGTATGCGATGAATTTATTCTATCAAACTGCTCGCTAATTGTACCTATGATTTTCATTATTTGTTTTAGGTAAGCGTACAAGTACATACAGAGCTTATTTCGAATGAATATACATATAAATGAAATTACACATTACACGATAGTTTACCTGTAAGTTGCTCATAATATTTTCTACATCCGTACACCATCGTTGGGTAAGATATTAGTATATATATTTCAATATATTTAAAATTACCATTCGCTCGGTGGCTCGACTCACCTGTGAACGGTATGAGGGAGAAGGTCGTTAAACGGTTTAAACGATGAGTTATGCATTTTAATTTCGGCTTTTTGTATCATATTATAATATATAGATACACATCCTACTATCTAGTAGGTACTACGTATAGCTGTAGTAACACTATTACATACATACGTATGCACGCTTGTGAGCAATATTAAATTGCAGCGTTACCGCATTAGAAATATACAATGTCGTAGTATATACTACGAGTATAAGGAGGCGATGCGATGGTGCAAATAATGGGATTAATTTTCGCGTATAAATTTACCTACCCTTGCTCTGCCACCATACAGCTTATGATTTGTGTTTTGTGGTTAGCATCGTCGAATATATGGGTGCTAGGAAGTACAATCTACAGCTACGTGCTGAAGACGCGGATGGTTTGGGTTTTGGTTTGGTTTGCTTTGGTTCGATGGTATTGGTAAAATGGTGGCTGTGGAGCAGGTTGTGTTGATAAAATTTCAGCACATGGAGTATGTGGGAGAAGTTTCACTATACTTAGTGTTGTCTTCATAGTTGAGAAATGGTAAAGTTTACTTACTTACTTGAGAAGAGGAAAACGTGTTTCAGTTAGGTGAAGCTTCCTTTCCTCTGGAATACTTTGAGGTTTAGAACTCCGGGTTTGGGAGTAGAATCGATAACACGTGTTTTATTACACAGTAATAAGGAATAAAGTTACCTGGAGGCTAAACAAATCTCTACGAGGAGAATTTTGCGTGTTTCTTATTGTTAAATATGTACATTTAAATACGCATATACGAGATCATCTATAGGGTGGTTTGGGTGCTCTTGAATGAAAGCTTCTGGCAAGACGCGAAGATCGGTGACCGGTTGGGAGAGCAGCGAGGGAAAGAAAGGCAATACCATAGTACATACATACATGCGAGTAGGTAATAAAAAGTACAAACACTACCATCAGCAACCAGCCATCAAGCGCGAACCTTCCGAGCTGTTCAAATATTGATAAAAGTTGTGTACGACGCGACGACGTGTACGAGGCGACAAAACCTTTTGCATCGTTTACGCAAAAGATAAAATTCATACAGACTCGTAGAAAACTCGCTACTATGTACGCTTAGGTCGGTAACAGAAAAAAAAAATGTAAACTTGTCGACGTGCTTTTTTTCGTCGTCAATTCGTCCCCCGAATACGTGCCCTGTCCTGAAGGGTCGTGCTCGTTTTATCGAATTACGAATATAAAGTCGCCTCGTTGAGCCTTTACTTACCCTGTTCATCAAATCAGTGATTCTCAATTGCTTTCGAGTTCGACCTTTCGGTGACCAATTTCCATTGGCAATATGCTATTTACCTTTGCGTAGGTTTAGGCTACTTTCATCGATTGTTTTTTTGAGCTTAGAAGACTATCGACTGTCCGGACTGTCGTTCGATGAAGAATGTTTTTGAAAACAAATGGTCAGAAATGATCACTTGTAGGTAAAGAGATGACTTTTGGTGGAGTGTGAAAAAAAAATGTCGAGATATTTGACCAAATCTAGTGGAGACCTCAATTTTGAGTTGAAAGTCACGCAGGAATATTTTAGCTCTGCAAATACTCCTGAGGGCAAGTCAGTCATAGGTCCTTAAAGAGGGAAAATTTTCGAAAAAGTCGTGATTTTTTCGCTCTAGCCATTGCCCAACTTGTTTTGGGAAAAATGGCACCGTCTAAAAAGATATAATTTGAGATTCCGAGTATCGATCTAGGCCATTGGCATCAAAATCCAAGTCTAAGACCATTTTTAGGGTTATACTGAATGGTTGAAAATTTACAAATCGCTTATTTCTGAGTAGATTTTTGTTTTGAAAATTTTTTCTCTGCAAATATTTCTCATCAATCATGCCAATACATTGAAAAATATCAGTTCTAAAACTGAAGAAATTTTTTTGAACGCAGTGGTGCCAATTTTTAGTTCATTTATTGCAAATTTCATGAATAAAATCGAGAAAAACTGCCACAAAGTTAAGTACAGATTTTTTCGGTTTTTTGAAATTGGCACAACTGCGTTTCAAAATGTGTTCTCATTTTCAGAAATAGTATCTTACGATATTTTGGCTTAATTAATGTGAAATAATTGAAAAGAAAAAAATTTTCAAAGCCCAAATTTACCCAAAAATTGCTCAGTTAGACCCTTAGAAGTGGTCTTGGATCTTGGTGGCAGTGGTCCAAGTTGAAGCAGGATCTCGAATACATTTTCTTGGACTTGAGATATTTTTCCCAAAACAGGTTGTGTAGGGAATGGAACAACTAACTGTGATATATCTTTCTCGAGAATTCGCCCTGTTTGAGAACCCATATCTCTTCAAGGGGCTCTCCTGGAGGTAAAAAATTTTTTCTGAGTGATTTTAAACTCAATGTGAAGGTCTCTATACTGAATTTGGTCAAAATCCTCCCAACATTTTTTTTTCGCGTTCCACCCTAAAGCACTTACATTTAGAAATATAGCCCTTCAATTTTCAGTGAAGCAATAATTTCAAAGAATCCCTAACGTTATGATTGGCTACTCTCAATTTTAACCAAATATTCCCTCATTACAGGAATTAATCAACATCTGCATCACCTGTGGGCTTATCTAATTGCCTACAGCCAGAGCCCAGATGTATAAAATTTTCCCATTCGTTGGCTACTCAAAGGTTTAGTACATAAATCTCCATTCTCCAGAGTTAGTTCTTTTCATTCTGCTTTCTCTGCTGTGCATGTTTAGCATAAAAGCAACCTTACATATACAGTACACCTTTACCTGCACCTATACGATCGGATGAAAATAACGAACGTTCGTAGCACGAGGATTGCCTTTTTTTTTTCTCTATCTTTCGATACTTTAACGGGTCCTTTCTCAGGAGGAAATTTATAACGGTAGTTGGATAATGTAGGTTGTATTTTAATCTATCATCGAATTTATGCTCGGTGGTTGCAGTGCCTGCCTTCTACTTGTACCTTGGGCTTGGAACCGAACCGAACGGCGAACGATGTGATGAAAAAAAGCACACTTTAAAAGTGATTGATTACGCAACCAATAGCTTTTTATCTAGCGATGGTGAAAATATCGATGGAAATTGACGTGTAGAGGTAATCGCTAGAGTTGTGTAGCCAACTCGCATGTATTTTAATGAGCTTGCCCTTTTTTGCCTGTCTTTTTTTTCTCTTTTCCTTTCGAATGTCTTGTTTCGTTTTGTTTCGTAGAAAGAGATATCTTGGCTGGTTTACTCGTACTTTGGTTTGATGGGTTTTTTTGAATGTTTCATTTCTTTTCAATATTTTGTCACGGCGATTTCATTGTCTATAAAATCTAGGATGTCAGTAAGTTCTCTAATTTATTTTTGAATTTCTCTTCACACGAGTGGATTCATTAGGGGTACTTACTGCAAAATGGGTTTTTGTCCACTTTCAAGGTTTTTTTATTTGAAATTTCATTGTCTTAATCAATTTCGGGTGAACATTTCCAGGAGTATTTCTTGATTTTTCATTTTTGGCGAAATAAAATTTGAAAATATCTACTTCGTGACTTATAGTAATCGGGGAAATTTCCAATGTCTCGGTTACACTGGAAATTCCAAATCTCGCCAAAAAATCTCATTTGAGGTGTCCTATTGAAATTTGCTGGAACAGTAAGTTTTCGAGTCGAGCCTTGCAGAAGGAGGTGAAAATCGGTTTTTTGAAATAGGTACTGAATTAATTTATGTACCCTACTTACAAATTTTTGGTTGGGTTTCAATGATTCGAGAGAAATTTGAAATTTTGGTAGGAGCTTCCAGGTTGCTTGGAAACAGTTAAATGTGATTTATAAGGATCAATACTGCTGAGAAGAATGATTTTTGATCAATTTTGTTGGAAAAGTACCTATTCACTTGCTCAAAAAAAAAAGTAAAAAAAATATCTTACCTACACACAAAATGTAGTCGTAGGTCTAGTAAAATAAATACTTTTGATAACAATCTGGCAATTATTATGTAAATTACTGATCATGTTTGAAAAATTGGTAATTTTTGGGAAATCACTGGCAATCTTCAGGAAATTGCTCGTAATCTTGGAAAACAGACAAGTATTTTTTGACAATTCATTTTTGAAAAAAAAAGTCAAAATCATCTTTTGCGGACGCGTGAACAGAAAAGGCTGAAATTTGGTTTATACCCTATTTTTGATTTCCACAGCCAATTGGTGACAGTTTTTAACGGCTTTGGGCCTCCAGCAAATTTTGATTTTTTTCATTTCTTCAAAAATTATCATCAGAGAAAATTTTGGATTTGAACGAACCCAAAACGATTTTGAAAATATGAGCGTAATTGCTCAAATGGGTCACAAAGATAGGAACTCTGAGTTAATAGGTGCTGAATTTCACTTTCACCTTATTTACAGTGATTTTCCGAAAACTAGAGTAACCGAAAATCTGCTGAAGGCTCCATAACGGTTCAACACCGTCACCAATCGACTCGGGAGGTCAAAAATAGGGTATAAACTAAATTTCAGCGTTCTAGGTCAATTTTAAAAATTTTTAATTTTTTTCAAATTTTTGCATAAATTTGAATTTTTAAAAATTTGCTAAAAATATAAAAATGAATTTCAGCACCTGAAATTTTGGCTGGTGGTGTATTTTGATGTTCTCTTTCGATTCCCCCTTGTCTAGTTCTAAATTTTTTCGTACAATCCGACTGATAAATACTCGTACGTTGAAATTGAACTCATTCGAACTCCAATCCCATATCGCAACAAAAATCTTTTAAAATTCCATCCTTCACATCTTCTCGAGACCCGGAAGCATTTCAAACTTCCAAAATTGGTACACGGTTGAAATTTATTCCACTGTGGAATTCCCAGTAGGTAGGAAGAGGTACGCAGTTGGAAAATTCAGTAAAGACCGTTCGCTCGCGACAACTTAGTTGTGGTATGGCGCTGATTGGCCATAACCCAAAAACAATTATTTTCGAACAATCAATTGCAAATTTACTACTCGTACAAGTGGAACGAACGCGACGAAACGGAAGAGAAAGTTTTTTCCTACTTCAACCGCCCGTAAAGCAGGGTGTAGAAAAAATACGACGACGCGATTTTCGCGTGGTAATGATGTCAACGACGACGACCAGACACTTTATGACATTTTCACACTTTTGGCTTCGGCTCTGTGGTCGAAATAGAATACCGAATGCGGCAAAATAGAAAACCGAATCAGATAGTTATTGATTCAAACGATCAACGAGGACCATACCTCTCCGTTGTACCTGCAACCTTTGACCTTTCATCTATATGTACTGCAGTAGTTGTTAATTTAGCCGAGTTTTACATAATTCGACAAATCGTCCAGGGAAATGCATAATGGAACAGGTACACGTTGCTTTTGCCGTTTGCGTCGTCGATGTTCGCACCATAGTTTGGGAACCAACGAATAATTTTCCATTTATACGTAAAAGAGCTCTCGAATACGCGGTAGTTTGAATTTATTAGCTGTATGGCCGGCGATTTCGTTGGGATTTTTTCCCGTATTTTTTTTTTTTTTTTGGTCGCTGTCGAGCTAAAGGGACATCTGTAGCGAGCTGAAGTGAAGAAATTTAACGACCACTTGTTTTTGGGCGACGTTGCGGTGACGTTGTCATCCCTGTCGTCGATGCTGCCGGCGCGGTCGTTTAATTATCTCTCTTACTCTGTGTGTTGCCGAGCTCTCGAAGATGACTTACGAGAGGGTAATTTTCGACAACTTACCTTTTAATTATTGCGACCCTAGTGTAGGATGCGGATAATTTGGATGTTTGCAGGGCACCTGCAGTTCTAAAGAAAAGCGCAAAAAAATTACCTCCGAGTCGGTTTATTTTTTTAAACGTAGGTAAAATTGTTATACGTAAGTAGGTACCTGCCTACTCTTTTTTTTTCTCCGCCTCGTTTATACTTACTAAAAGTAGGTATACAGTTTTACTAACCGCCGGTATATGTATTAAAAGGTACCTTTTTTCTTTTCTTCTTTTTTTGTACTAACCTCATCAACGAGTGTTTTTTCTCGTTTGAGGATTCGGCAGCGCTTTTTTTTTTCATTCGTGTTTATTCTAATTTAATTGGATCGACGCTAGATAATATTTTTTACGTTGACGAATTTAAGCGAGAGATGGAGAAATGCTCGTAGATGTTTTTTTTGTCCCAATTTCTGCCCCAAAAAACGAGCGGGTTTGTTTGTGTGTAGGTTGTAGGCAGTTGCTGGGGGGGGGGGACGGAATTTCAGCCTCGAGAAAAACCCGGATAATTCGGATGAGAAATAGATGACGTGGCTGATTTGATGGACAAGCCAGTTTCACGTATCAATAAATACCGAAATAATAGTCGACTTGTGTGAGTGTGTGTTTTTTTTACATTTTCTCATCTTTATCGTCGAGATACGAGTATTATGTTTGTAAGTCACGCGATATTCGAATCTGGCCGCGAACTAGGTATTTTTTGGGGTATTTAACGTGGATCTGTGAGATGTCCGAAAGGCTAAATTAACCAACATACTAAGATCACCAACGATGTGATTTTTCTAGCGCCTGTAAACGAATTTTTATACAAGGTGTCCAAAGAGTGAGCAATCAAACAAATATTTTTGAAAGTAATAATGTGCCAGTAAAAAAAAAAAACATAGATGGAAATATTTCTCATTTTGAAAATTTAAAACGCAATTTTCAACCGTGAATATCTATCGAAAGATTAGATCATATCAAAAAAATCCAAATTCAATTGAACAGTTGTACGTACATAGTTATCAATACACAGATTGGGCATTTTAATAGTGTAAATGTTCAGATGATTTATTTTTTACACACCGTGTCGAATTTTCGCATCCGTGAATTAAAATCCCAACAAACATTTTGGTGAATTTAGCATCATGAAGGTGGCATTCGCAATATGTCTTGTTTTCGTGTGTTTACTTTTATTCGATGCAATCAATTCTGCAGAAGGGAACCCGGGGCTTAGATCATCCTTCCGGCTACTCACAAGGAATATCAGCAAAGGACTACGTAGATTTGGTAGAATGGTCGGTATGCATTCATACGTCGTTTTCGGCTTATCAAAGGATCTTATATGATACAAAAATCAATGACTTTGGCCAAGAAGCGATGGAATAAGATCCACTAACGGCAAATGAAGGAAACAACGATCAACAGTATGATTAACCAATACGATAATACGATGTAGCTACACAATTTATCATTTTCCGAGTCACGTCAAAGAAGACTTTCCCAAATAAATACGCCATATATACCGAGTAAGTGCGGGTAACTGATCCAAAATACAACATTGTGATCGGATGTTCAAGAGACTGGCGATGTACGTACACGGGATCAAAAACTAGACATGATTTTTTCTGACGTCAAATTTGGATAAATGACGCCCTCTTCTTCACTTCAAGTTATTCTTTGTATTTTTGACGAGCCACAAGTTTCCAGTTTCCAATTTTCATCACTCTCCTCACTTCCTCAAAAACTCTAAACTTTCAAGTTTCAACTTGCCAAGAAAAATATCTACGTACCTATGTAATGTACACTGTATTGCATGGCTTCTTATTCATCCATTATCCTGTAATTATAATTTTAATAATGTAAGTGTATTTGATACAACCCTTTTCTACTCTCATACATGAATGTTTTTGTTCCTCGTTGTAGGTATGAGAAATGTATTATTTATTCTTCGTGTTCCCAGTTGAATGATTTTAAAAAGAGCTTTGAAACTTTTTTCAAAATTGTAGTAGCTGATTGAAAATTTTCAAAAAGTTCTAGCGTATTCATTTCCACATGGAAAAATATGAAAATGGTCTCTTTTGTCAAGCATTTTACTTTCTACAAGTTGAGTTGTATTAATTTTGCCCAAACTTGGAATCAAAGTTAATTACCTTACCTGAATTTTTGGAAAATTGTAATTACAGTGTACATTTGAAGCATTTTTGAATGTTTTAATCGCTTTAACATCTTCCATTTTGAATGTTGGCAAACAATGAATAAATGTAGAATTTGAAATGCTGTCCAAAACAATGACATGATTTCATTATTTTGCCTATGTTTGAAATTGAAGGTACTGGAGCACTTTGAAAATTTCAATTGATAATAAAATGACTAAAATCAAATCAATTACTTACTTAAGCCTTTATTGTGTCAATTATTTATACAAAGATTGAATCAATAATGAAAGTAGCACTACATAGGATGAAGACTTTATCCAATTATCCAGTCTTTCCCACTCAATCCTGTTTTGCACGACTCTATGATAGAGATTATTCTTCAACAGGTTTGAGATCATTTCTCTAGCTCAACCTTTCCTTTGTATCTCTTCTTTTCCCAGAAAGTTGCCAAAAGGTTAATTTTTTTGCCCAATTTTTGATCTATGTATTTCCTTGCTAAATGTACTACCCAATCTCATTTTAAGACTTGATGCGAGACATTGGTTTGATGTTAGCACATCGTTTTAAGGTTGAACTTCTACTTCAACTACATAGTTTTTCTAAATTCAAAATTAAGCGGTTTTTTTGTGTGTAATTGACCATGTTTGAGCACTACAGGGTGACCGAAGAGTGGTAGTATAAACTTCAGGTGTGGATATAACCGGGTATGAGTATGAAAAAAAACGTGAGATAAACAAGTTGCCTATTTCTAAAATAGAAAGGGTAAAATACGTTTTCAAAATCCAAGAACCAAAAACCAATTTTGAACGTTGGGGTGGGTAGTACTTGGAAAAATAAACAAAATGACTTTTTTATGACTTTTTGCCTAACTTGAAAATTGAAGGACCACAAATTATTTTTGATGAATACCTACTACTTCAGAAAATGAACAAATTTTTTATTTTGATAATTTTTTTTTCTTGCTCTAAAACTTGAAAAGTTTTTGAAACTCGACAGTTTACAATTTGCCAACAATAAATTTACTATTTTCGAGCTTCATAAACTTCTTGGATTTTGGAGTAAGAAAAAAAAATGATCGTAACAAAATTTGTTTATTTTTTGACGTAGGTACCTACTGAGTATTCATTTTTTTCATCGCTATTTTTTGAGGTTAAAAATCATTTGTAGCCCCTTCAATTTGCAAGTTGAACAAAAAAATCATATCATGTAATTTTACCCATTTTTCAAAGTACTATCGACCCCCATTGTCAAAATTGGATTTTGGCTCTTGGATTTTGAAAAGGTATTTTGCTCCTTCAATTTTGAACATAGGCCACACCTTCACAAAACCTTTTTTCTTAGTCGTGCTCGGTTGTATCCAAATCTAAAGTTAGTACCACCACTCCCCGAACACCCTGTATAGGTGAGTGCAGGTACTACTCAGGCATTAGAAATTTCACTCTTTGATTTTTTTTCTACTGAAAGACCACTTGGTCTCCTGTATTCAATTAGTTCCTTCATGATTTCTCGCGGAGTTGACAGACCATCTACTAACTTCAAGTGGTCCAAATCAAGACGTGCAGTAATAATTGACTTGGCAAGCCTCATCCTCGGTACCTTATCCTCTAATTTAACGAAGGGAACCAACGAAGTATCAACATCATCGAAGATGTAATCTACAACATCCGCTCCTCAAAGACCAACATTTACTGCGTCCTATTTTCATTCTTTTCTCAATGTTTCTGCTTTTGCTACTTTCAAGACTGATAAACTACCCTTTCGAAGTTTCGAACTTGCTAGCCTCCCTGCTTTTATTAATTCCTCCAACATTTTTATTGCTTCTTTATTCTGTTACAATTTGAAAGATGGACTAAAGTAGAAAAATACCTTTTTAAATCTCATTGTAAAAATTTACTTGACACAACTCACAAGACACAAATGGATTCAATGTACATATTTGTAATATGTAGTTGAGGAATTCATACCTCAAATCAAGTGTGGGAGCCATGAGATACCAAAAAAGGAGCCAGAAACCACAAAGAGATGGAAAAAGACCTCAGATCGAGGCAAAATATCGATATTTTATCAATACTTTTTTTTCAAAGATATTTTTTTGGAGTTTGAGATTAGCGATTCCTCATTTTTTGGCCATAAGAAGCTGTGAAAATGATTGTTTTATTTACTTGTACTCTTTTAATTTCAAAGACAGCCCATTTTATCACAGAACTTATTTTGTTTGCCTTCAAAAATTACGTTGAGATCAATACTCAAAACTAGAAAAAATTCTATTGGAGATTTTTTTTAAATTAAAATTTAGTTAGATAATGGATTGATGGATCTTACACCTTTGAGTACATTACATGGGTGAAGTTTTGTTCTGATCGTTGATGATCTCCTCTGGTTCATTTTCTGTTCAATGGTACTAGTTAAACTTCAAATGACACTCTGTATGTGTAAGAATTAGACCTAAGATTATAGGTTTACTGAAATACCCACATATCAAGGAAGGATTCACATCTTTATCATGTGTTAAGTGGAACGTCAAACCGCCCTGTTTGTTCATAGAAAGGACGAACAAGTATCTATGTAGGTGGAAGTCTGGAAGTAGATTATACCTCTATATGTGTGCTTGGTAGAGGCGAAAATAACAACCAATTTGGAGATATGAGAGGTAAAATAATCACCCTTTTCTAATATCGGTCGTATTTTACGCGAACGACCCTTTATGTGTATTTTCTCATTGACATTAAGCCTGGCTAAACCGTAAGATAGTAGTTTTGGCAGTAATTATAATACCTACCTGTCTGCGTACGTATTATACGTATCTATTTGCGAAAGGGTAAATGGAATATGGTAAAGAGGCACCTCTTCACCTATGAGCCCTCTCTGTGGCCAATTTTATAACACGATAATTGTGCCTAGGCAAAGTTTACCCAACGAGATTATGTGACCAGTCGTCATCGCCGCCGCGGCCGAGTTTGGCTCTTTTTGACCATCTCCGAATTCGTGATTGAAACGTGACCTTTTCGTGTTCGAATTACACTCGCAGGTAGGCTGAAAGAGTTTCAACAAGACTGTGGAGAACGAACCCAACACCTTATAGTTACAAGTATTGTGTATATACCTATAGGTAGGTACTTGACGAAAAGAAGTAAAATAATAAAAAAAAAAACCTAACCCGTTCGGAGATGATCATTTTTTAACTATTATGTTGAACTTGATGCGTGAACGAGTGAACTTGTAAAGAACGTGTGACCCTTCGGTGTGATCGTGACCGATTATTAACAAGCGCAATGAACTATATTCTGAAAGAGCAGCCGTCCCATCGCAGCACAGCACAGCGCGAGATAACTCAATGAGAGTACAGTTTGTGCTCCTCTTCATTGCTGCCTTCATCTTCGTCAATGAATACTCGTGTGCTGTGCTTTTTCTATCCATTTATGATTTAAGCGTTTATGGCGTGTAATCGCTCGACTCGACTCTTTTATTTTTTCATTCAACGAGAAAGAATGAAGTTCGTGCCCGGATCATAAAAGCGATTCGAGTTGTGTGTGTTTTTTCTTCAAGTATTTTGGCGACCTGTTGAAGAGAGTTTGCGATGGGTTTTTTCTCACTCGACCTTGATGGAATGGATGAGGGTTCTGTGCGTTTGAATGGCATTTTTTCGTAGTTTTCACGATGATGGATTTTACGACTCGGAGTGAAATGGTTTATTATTTTATTGGTACTTGGTTTCAATTGAATTGAGTCTGTTTGAAAAGATGTGTAATTGATTTTTGTAATTTTAATTACTCGATAGCGTTTTCAATTTAAAAGATAGGGGAAATTTGCACATAAATGAGGTTATAGATCTCAATAAACTCTACGAAATTAGTTATGATCAATTTTTCCTTATCTGTGACTTTTCATTGGTCTGAGCAGATTTTCATTTCGATACGTTGTACCAATTCCGAATACATATGAAATTTTCAGTATTTATTCTTCTCTTTAATGTAAATACATAAATTAGTACAATTTTAGACTATAATGATCCATCCAAGGCTCCAAAACCGACAAAAAATTGCCAATTTATCCAATTTCAACAAAAAACTCCATACTCGGCAATTTTTTAATGATTCTGTATGTTTACACAAATTTGAAAAAAATTTAGCATTTTTAGAGTCGCATTTCGAAAAGAAAAAAATCAGAAGGGATTGGAAATTTTGAGTAAAGATAAATAGTGGAAATATGGTGGGTATCGTTGCTCTTCGCTTCGAGTGTATATATTATTATTGCGATACTACAACGATAATTTGCAGAAATAACGAATAAATATTTACAATTCGGATTTATTCGAATGCGATATGATACGACATACTCGAAGGGGTAAATCTAAATAGCTACGGATGGAAGAAGTGTACCGGAAGGGATGGACTACAACAACCGTGTTCCTAAAATATCGGACCAGATTTTCGCACGATATACTCGTATTTCGGTATATACTGGTGCTCGGTGTGGGTTGTTGTTGATATTATAGATTTTAGGTGGGTAGAATGGTAATTATCATAACGAAAGTACACAAGTAGGTAGGTAGGTAGGTAGGTAGGTAGGTAGGTAGTTAGTATCTCTATGTAGATAATTTAATTCGCCAAGGAGTCTGAAATTTTACTGTTTTTGCGTTTACGTATTCCAAATACTCGAACCTACCACACTACATGTATATACGTGGTGATAATTTATTCTGGGCATGAACATTAAATAATACCATTGGCTACTTCCAACGTAGTCTAACATGAATTTAATTACTTTTTAGCCTCCCTGAGTAATTCTGCAATGGCTAGAGCCAAAATGCTCATTAGCATAAACATTTACTGATTGAGAGCCATCAAAATGATCTACTTTAGGCTTCAAGCGATGAAATTCCTGAAAAATATTCCTTTTCATCTCGCGATTAACGAATTTAACAAGGAGCTCGCTTATTTATGTAAGTATCTCCTTGTCTAACTCCAAATCATTTTGGACGTTTGACGGGGACACCCTGTATACATCCCTAATTTATAGGGTAAAATGAAGTCTAACACTGATGATCGTGTTTTTGAGACTTATCTCCTGTACTCAGCACACCAAAAGACAGAGAGATGTAAAAAGATGGTTTCTGCCATTCGAGAGTTCACTTTTTACATACCTCCAACCCCTTTCTGTGCTTTCCGCAGCTATGAGCTGTAAATTAACACAGCCGTGTACTACGTTTGACTGCTCGCGTGTATATAATTACAAAACTCTCCGCGCCAGCTCACCTTACCATCTCAATTCGCTCGAACACCAGTCGAAAAGACTTTTAAAGTTGCGAGTAACTACTTCGCGAAAGAAAATTTCGCCTTTTGCCCGAGCCGAAGAAGGAAGACGAACGTCGTATCTAGTACGATATATGCCGTTTTTTCTCTCTTTTTCTTTACACTCGACGTGTATGTAGAGTGTAGATTGAGTGAGCGTCACATTAATAGGCGTATACTCGTACGACGACAACGACAACAACGTCAAAGAGAGCTATTGTATTGTATTTACATTCGTATGCGATGATAAGACGACAACAACGAGGGTGCAATGCAAGGTGTTGTAAAAAGCCTTGTTTTAAAAAGGTGTCGACTGAAGAGTGAAGACGCTTTGTCAAATGGCGAAACGATTTACTCAGGCTGAAATTTTACTAGTTTCTAAGAAAGATACTCGTCGTCGTAAGTGTATTTTTATCGAATACATGTGCAACGATGTCAATCTAAATTGCATTTTCTTTTTCGCACGCGCGCCCAAGACGTAACGAGTTTTTTTCCAAGTGTTGTGTTTTTTCAAATTGAAATGATGTAAGATGTTGTGATATCAGTATCGCTTGAATTAAGAATTTTTTCGGGGTTGTAGACCTGCAATTTGGGCCAGTTTTGAAAAATTGAAGTTTACTTACTGATAACACTATTTATTTTAAGTTTTGCGTGTTCTCCGCAATATGCTGTCATACGTTGCATATGAAGCTTGGGTTGCTTGATTACCTAATGAAGGTAGTTCTATGTACCATATTCGTGTACAATGTAGTACGATGTGTCAGGAAAAAAGAACTGTAATGTAGCACATTATAACCATAATGGTAGGAGGGGGGAGGATGAGAATTCTTATTGTTACGTCAGAATTTTAACAAAGCCCAGCTAGATCGGGAGAATATGTTCTAAAGCTAGGTACTTACCGCAATCAAAATTTCAGGAGCTTAAGGTACTTTTTTGCATTTTTAGCAAATTTTTGAAAGTTGAAAAAAAAAATTAGAAAAGCTATTTATGCGGTGATTTTTTGACGTTTTCATAAAAATTATATTTTTAAAAATAAAATAAACCACTGCAAATAACACTACTTTAATCCAAAAACCAACCCTACCCCTCTGACCTTAGTTCGAAAATTACCAGTTTTAGGCTGCTATGGAGCCTTCAGCAAGTTCTCAATGTTCTCGGAAAATTTGAAATTGCTCTGGAGGGACCAAAGATTAATTTTTGCGCATGATACATAACTTTGGCGGATGCCTACTAATTAGAGGCTTATTGAGTGCTCTTCTGTCCGTTTTAGGCGATTGCTGTCACATTTCAGGAAGAAAGTAAGTTCAAAAGTGAATTTCTGAACAATTTGTGAATTCCTAAAAATACTTTCGAAAAAAATTAATTTTCAAAAACAACGTAGGTATAACGAGCGGTTTTTTTTCTTAAGATGGCTGGTGGTGTGTCTTCTTTGTAATCGACCGACTTCAAAACAATCGCTTTTAAATTATATCGAAGCCTCCGAAGCCATTTGAATTTTCCAGATAAATTTACAAACTCGTTGAAAGCTTCGAAAAGATCTAATTGTGGTTGTTTTTAAGTCAGATTTCTTCTGAACACACGTGATGATATCTTGACAAAAAAACGCTTGTGGTATTAGTATGTCGTTTTCAGAAGTTTGATTTTTTCACTTGAAGGTTGAAAATTTACTTTTGAGCTGGTATTTCTGAAATTTCGCGGTAAACTCCAGAAGAGGCCGAGAGAGTGTGAAAAAAGCAGAAACCAAAGTTTCAGACGCTGATCTTTGGCATTTCCTGAACAATTTGAAATTGATGGGAAAATTGAAATTCGCTGGAGATTCCAGAATGGTCTAAAGCTAGTACTTTTTGAAGTGGGGTAGTTGAATTGAAGTGATTTATTCACGCTGATTCGTTATTTTTTCAATTTTATGAAAAAGTTGAAAAATTTCCATAAAAACAGCGTTTTAAAATTTTCAAAAATTCACCAAAAATACAATAATGAGCTTCAGAACTTGAAATTTTGTGCTTACGGAGGCGTTCGGATGTGCTCTTTCAATATAGCTTGGGTTTTTTCATATTAGATAATGTCAGTTCAAAATGTTCCTGTGTGAGTGTCTTTGATTTATTGTCATTTGAATATTATTGAAAAATTTTCAAAGTCAGTCTTTAAATAAACATTTTTTCAGTTCAGTTCAATTTAATTTTATGATTTAAAAAAAAAAATAAGTATAAAGTAGAAACTGAAATTACGTTTTTTGTTGATTTTCAATTTAAAAAAAACGTACAAATATTTACGTATCTTTTGAGTTGTCTTTTATCTCCAGTTCATCTTGGAAATATGTTTGAACTTTGAACAATATCAAACTTTTATCGGGTAAAATGTATCACGTTATACTTATGATATCTTGTTGAAAAGTCCTGTCATTTATATTTCCTTAATTTTAGTGAATAGATTTAGTTCGTAATGGAAAAATAGATAAATGATCACTTACTTTACATCTAAAGTTTCCACAGCAAGATTTAAGATTATCTATAGGAGATGTTACGTAGGGATCACTTTGGTTTAGTGATACATTTCGATTCATTTTTTTTAATTAAACGAACAAAAATTTCGTATTTTTAAAATGATAAATCAAAATTTCAAAATTGAATTTCTCAATTTAATACTGAAAACACTTTCAAAAATTCAATCATTTCTGGAAAAATCGCTTCGAAATTCACACTCTTGATCTTTTCAAGTAATGTGTATGAATACGGCCTTAACAAAAGAAGGTTCTGAAGATGTTTTACCAGAAGAAATAGGCTAGGTACTTGATGTTTACAACAAGTTTTTGAAGTAAAACTACAACTTTGACAAGAACTTAGGGTCTACTTCTCGCAAATAAAGTACCTAGGTACATTACATATGAAGACGATTTCAATATGAAGGAAAAAATTCAAACTAGTTTTACAAGAAGTTCTACAGTAAATCAGGATCTTCCATCAAACCTCTAACTTTTATACTTGAAGTTTTATATGTACAAGAAGTAAATTCGAACAAGTTTTCTAGAAGCATTAACTTCCTGTAAAACTTCCAGTAATGGGCTACTTTTTCGAATTTACTTCTTGTGAAAAACTAGGGATACAACGCATTTTCGACTTCTTTGGAAGAGAAGGGGGCAATTTTGCTTCTATCAATCAATAAATCTTTCTCTTGAAATGCTCTGTTTATAGACTGTGTTTAAGTTTGAACGGGATTTCACTGATTGTGTAATTGTTGAGGAAAGAATGATTACAGAATCTCACAAAGTTTTCAAAAAAATTAAGATTTACTTACTCTCTTACGTCTGTGAAAAACTGAGTTCCTCGTCGTCCAATAACGGAATTCGGATTTCATTTTTTGAACAACATCTTCAGAATAAATTCACTTACAAATCGCTCTCCCAATAGCTTTTTCTATTTACTCGATGAAATACAAACATACGAGATTGAAAAAAAGACCCCCTTTGAAAAAACAAGATCTCGCTACAGTTCCATGTACCTGCAGTAGAGTGTAGATATATGTACGGGTTACTTACTTTGGTGAAGAAATTCCAAAATATGGTGAACTCGAGCACCTGCGATGGAGTTAATTACGAGGTCGTTATTGGTCCAGCGGCGATAGTTGTAAAATGGAGCTTTTTCTCTCTCAAGTACCAGAACCAGCATCGTACTATACACATCTCTGGTAATTCATTATTATTACTTAGGTACCATACCGAGGGCATAGCCCGATACGCATAGCGAAAGGTTCGCGGTCTCGGCGTGCCGGCGAACAATGTTGAAAGACGAGTCGATGTGAATAGGTGAGGAAGTAAGCAGGGCTATACAGCGGCGGTAACAATATTGTTAGAACAATTGTAGTTCGCTGTCTAAACAATAACAAACATTAAACGCTTAAGTTCGGGTGTGCTAAACAACGTGAGATCATCTGACAAGTGTTTATTCATTAATAAAAAGGAGTAGTTTAAAATGAAGACGTTGAAGAATACGAAAAGCCAGATCATTAGGATTTTTTTTTCAAACGTGCTTTACTCTTTATTTTTTTTCCAGTAGGTAGTACGTGTGTATTGTATAAATATACGTAACAGGGTGATCCGAAGAAGATGCCTGGTTTCTTTTAGTACATATAACTTACAGAAAAATGATTCAAAATGTTGTACATATTTTTCAATCGGAATTGGTAATATTTATTTTAGGAAATCCGATCAGTTTGTTATCAATATTCTTGAATACGTACAGGGTGTCCAGAGAGTGAATTATCTTCCTGAAAACTTGGATAAAACAAAGTAGGTTCTGCCGAAAACCCCTTCAGATGAGCATGTTGCTTCAATAGGTATTGGAAATTATCTCATCGTTTGCAACGAAACTGTCTGAAATAAGGATTATTCTAGTTGAAAAAGTTTTCATCATAAATGACGATTTTTCTGCAAATATTATTGCAAAGAAGAAAATAATTAGTTGAGCATCTTTCTTCGAATCACCCTGTATTTGTATGCTGCATTCAACTTACCTCTTTCGGTGTTATAGCTGCAGGCTGTGTGTACAAACTTCACAGTTCACACCCTCCCTTCACCTCTCAGAAGCTGACTTTTTACTCACCTCGTCATCTTGTTCGTCCATCGTCGTCTCCTCTCTGGAAAAAGGTGCTTAGAGGTATCCTTTTCCTCTACGCTGCATTCTCAAATGAAAAATTAAACTCGAACACCATCGAAAGGTACTGCTCGGTATCTTTCGACATGACAAGATGGTTTTTATTCCGTTCCGGTATCCTCTCGGTTTTTTACCGCATTTTTTTTTTCGCTCGTGTGCGGTATCATTAATCATGGTTAGGAGCGGGCAGGAGGAAGGGAAGGGGCAGGGGCAGTTTGGAAAAAGGAACACATGCGAGACATTTAATTCGAGTGTAACTTTCGTTGGTTTTTGGTGGTGGCGCGATGAACGATATGAATATACCTATTTAAGTATACTATTTTGTAGCCTATTGAATTTTTATGTAGAGTGTGTCTCTGTCGCCTTCGTAATTGTGGAATTGTTTTAATTACGAATGTGAGAAGAAAATATTCTTTGGCGAAGATTTGGTATATCTAAGATGTTCGTTGTCTACCTCCCTTCCACTGGTTTGCATCCTCTTTCAGCAGAAACGAATAATAGTGAGAGGTGAATTATTAATAAATAAGGGAAGTTAAACTGTCAATTGGCTGAGTCAGCGGTGTTGATGAAGCATGACAGGTGGAAAGAATAACATATTTTCATGAGTACAAAGTTAAAATTTCTGTTTTATTAATTCATTTTCGATTTTTGACGATTTTTATTTAAAAAACGATTTGTATCTATTGGTATTTCAATTTTAACACTTTTTTTTTTAAATTCCTCAAAAATTTTAAAATTTATTTAGAAGGCGAAAATCATTCCATAAGGTTATTTTTTTTTCAACTATTCCTTCGCACAGAATCTCAGAAATGCCAAATTTTTCAAGTGTACGCACACGTTGTTGGAAAATTAAAAATTATCTTCATTACTTTACCAAAAAAAAAAAAAAAAAAAAAAAAAAAAAAAATGGGTTTTTGAAGAAAAACTTCAACTTTTGGGGAAAAATGAAGCAACGAAAGGCTTTGTTTAAGATATTCGAATCAAAAGTCAGAAAGCTGAACTCGATTCAACGATTATCCTTGACCCTTTTGAATGAGCTTTCCAGGTACTTTGGGAAGTAAGGGCTTGACTTTCAATACTATACGCTTAACAGAAGGTGAAAACCGTGTCATATTTTATTTTCATTTTATACAAGAAGTGTAGAATAAATATTGTAATTCTTTTACTAAACGAGTTTGTGATTTTGTTTTGTTTCAGGTAAGCGAAGAACATACATCATTAATTCATTACTAAAAATTTCAAACTGTGGATTAGTCTTGGGCGAGTCAGGTTGTACAACATCATTGTTTAAAAATTATCTTCATCATTTCGCCTACGAAGTTTTCATTAACGTGCTCATTTATGGAATATTTCACGTCTACAGATGGAAAATGTTATGGGAAAGAGATATTTTCTCACCATTTTTGAAACGTCTCGCAATTTTTTTTAGAGCTAAAGTCACGCTGCTACATGTATTTTAAAAATGAATTGAGTACAATGTTTTTTTTCTTCAAATTTTGAGTGATTTCGAATTCGAACCCTTTACCCTCGAATTTCAACTCATTGTTTATCCAAAATATCCCGCCTATCGCCAGATTTTCCGTATCATTTTTTTTAGCCTTAAAATCTTGGCAGGCATAAATTCACTCAGATGAGCTTTATGAGTCAAAATCGTTCTCTGAAGTTTGCGTTTAAGTAATGTTTATTTTGGATTTTTGGGTCAAAGAAGTGCGTACGATTTCAAAAAAAAAAATACAAAAGTTACTGAAATACTGATTTTTAAATTGGATTCCTCACCATCTATCCTTCATTTTTCTCAAGCTCCTTATGCCTCGAGTATTATCGTAGTATCTTCTTTATTTTTTCTGGCGAAATAGGACTCTTGAAATGAAACGCAAACGGTTTTGATTTTTCGAACGATTGAAGTTATTTATTCCGTGTAAATCCAAAAACTTGACCTATTCGTTCTTTCCAAGATTTGCCAAATTTGATAACTTCTTCTTTCAGTTCCCGAGCCTTTTCCATTGCCATTTTTCGTTGTAATTCTTCTGCCATTTCTGAAACTTTTTTTGCTATTTGTGCTTTTGGCGTGGCCACATTTCTCAAGATCTTGGTGGCAAAATCATTCACTGTCTTCTTAATTTCGGCTACTTTTTGTGTGGGCACATTCTGCAAGACCTTGCTCACCATTTCATTTACTGTCTTCTTAATTTCGGCTGGGTTCTGTTTCAGCTTTTGCAAATCAGGCATTTTCTCTTTGATCACCTTCGCAGCTTCGGTCACGGCCTGTCTACCTTCTTCGATTTTTTTGTCAACGTAATTGCTGACAGCCGTGACAGCTCGCTGGGCTCTCTGATAACGAAAGGTTGGTCCTCCTCTGGGTTTCCATTTTTGTGCAGAATTGACTTCATCGAATACGAGCGGTGTTGCAAAAATTAAATATATTACGAACTTCATGACGTCGAATTCACCGAATTTTTATATGCGGATATTGTATAAAAAATTAGCTAAAGAAGTATGTTGTACGTTATCTCGAAATATGTACCTACTCGATATGTTGATATCTATACCTACTTAATGAATTTTATTTTGGTTTTATCGATACGAGCTGAACTGATTTTCTTATCGTCTGGCTGATAAAAGTATGATTATTGATTGAGCGCTGTATACGAGATGAGAAAGAAACTGCGGTATTTTTTTTTTAAATCATTGATTCGAATTATTAGATACTTATTTGATATGTACACATGGATTAAAAATTAATATGGTAGTAAAAAAGACTGAATGAAGCGGCATATTCAAGTATGATCCATCATCTGCCTATGTGCTTGAGGGTCGATGGTGAAGTGAGTGATGAACTTCGGGCAAATTCGGGCTTTCTTGGACCGACGAAGAGAGTGCCATCTTTTCAAATTATGATTTAGAAAAAAATATGATCAGTTTTAAATTCTGAGAAGATTTTTACAGTGGAATATTTTCAGGATGGAGTATTTTTTTAAGGGAAAAATCGTCGTTGATATGGCTGGGAAAATGAGAGTACCACGTAACACGTAAAATCAACAGCTTTTTATTCATACTGTAATATGTCGTTGTCTCCTTCATTTATCACAACTAGATCTTCTTTTCTCGATATTGGCGGGCAATGGGCATTTTTCTTGTCCTATGTCTTTAATTTTCGTTCATCTCGTAAAACGCAGCAGGTACGTAAGACTAAACTTGCTTCTCAAAGCCAAAACTGAAGTATGCATCTAGACCAGCAACTCTTTTAATTCTACGTACTTCGTGGACTAAATCTAACCCAAACCGACCGATTTTCTGGAGGAGTGTTCCAATCAACGATGCTCCAATCAATGGTATTTCAATCAATGGTGCTCCTTCTGCGGCACTGATTGCACCGAGTACGAGTAAACTCGCGAACAAGAGACATATTGCGAATTTCATGATGCTAAATTCACCAAATGTTTGTTGATATTCCAATTTATGGACGCGAAAATTCGAAACGTATGTTGCAAGATAAATTAGATGGGCATGTAATACGCTGTCGAAATACCCACTCGGTGTATTGATAGACTCATCCTTATACGGTTTCGATTCTCTTTTGGTTTTCTTGATACGCTCTAATCTAATTTTATTTCGCTAGATTGATTGAAATTTGATTAATATTACTCGTAAATATTATACGCGTAATTTATCTTATGTTTCCAGATAGTTTAAATCAGAAATATTTCTTGAAGACTTTTGTGATGCCTCAATATCAAAAGTCTTTTTTTTTGTGACTTGGAAAAAGAATGAATCAAAATGTTGATTTTAACCTCGTCTTGGGTCAATTTGGAGGGGCGAAGAGCGTGACGTGAGATGTTTAAAAATTAAAAAACTGCGAAAAATCCTAGGTTTGTCCCCTTCAAATTATTGTTGGAACATAGATATTATTTTGGAGGCTTCAAAATGGCTCGAAATTTTAATCAATTAATCAGAGAATTTGATAGAAAGAGATACATCGAATTTCAGTTTTCTACGTCAGCCTGGCCAAATGATTTTTTTTAAAAATAGAAAACATGCTCGAATTGTGCTATTTTTTGAAAATTGAAAAACTAAATTTAGCTTCTGAATTCGTCCTGGATGTGTATTTTTGGATACTAACTTGATTTTTCTTCGTCAAGTCGAAAAAATAAAACATTGTACTTACCTAGGTTAGCTATTTGAGTTATTCATTGTTTCAAAAAAAAAACAACAACAACAACAACAAATTACTTTCGACTTATGAGATCATTCTGTATCAGTCTTTCTGATATTTCTGGAGTTGGCTGTTTCAACTTGCAAGTTATACAAAAATTCATCTATCTAATCTGTAATTTTTACTGTTTGATTCACGAGAAATATTAGTAATCAACAGAACTGCTTCGTCTTATTCATTGCATCGTCGATTTGGAAGACATTGAAAAATGTTAGTGGTAAATTAGATCGAAGTAGGTGGAATGAAAAATTCTGGAGTTTGAACGATTTTAGAAACTATCATCAATATTTTCCCATTCGTACGATTTCTTGACGAATTTTCGAATAAGTAGGTACATACTTAGTATTAAATACTCGTATAGTCAATTTTCGTAAATTTTCCACCAATATTTTGTACTTATAAAATTTTCAATTTTTTTCCCTAAAAATTTTTCTCACCTTAATCAAACGAAATTTAGTTCTCTAAATTGCAGCATATTCATTTTATAATTCACATTTCGAAAAGACGACATTTTTCAATTATGCAAACTTGATTTTTATTGGAAAACTTATTTTTTTAATATTACATTATTCGTACATGAACCTTTCACTTGTACATACTATAACAAAATATTATAAGATCGATGAAAAAATCACGAACACGATTCATACTGAATATTTAAATTCGTTTTCTGTTACTTTCTGGCGGTACTATTACCTTTGAAATTATCTAAAATTTCTTCAGCTTTCTTTTTTATTTCTGGCAAATTCTCCTTGATCTTTGCAATAGCTTCATTGGCTGCTTTCTCAGCCGCAGGTAGTACGGTATCCTTGAACTTATCGATATTATCTCCAATATTTCCAATGACACTCGTCAAGTTGAATTTACTGAAATCGAACAAAGAGCCAGCTCCTTGAGCCCCAGCATTCTCTTGCGATTGGACTACTCCGAATACGAGCACACTTACGAAAATAAGACACATTACGAACTTCATGATGATTATTTCAACACCGAACGTACGAGTAAAATATTTCAAATTGATACGAAAACTCGACACGAGTGTAAAAAAGTAAGCTTTAGCTGAATTTAACGTTGATACGTGCACTAAGAACTGCAGTCGAAGTAATGTGCTCGATGTACTTATGCTTACTTATATGGTATGATTTTTATTCCTAATTGTTTTCTTGATAAGGTGCGATCTGCGAGACCAACCTTTGAGTTTTCTTATCGTGTTGCTGATTATAAGACTGACTTGAGTTGCTTGGGTATTTCGTATTTGTATAGATGAACAATTTCGGTAGGTATAATTATGTTCCTATTGTTGACTTGTGTTTTCTTCGAATTTTTATCGAAAGAATTTGGAACGAATGTTGATTAAATATTGTTATTCGCGTATAACATATCGATTCGTACTCCCTTCTCCTTTCTTACTATTGAAAATTTTAAGTAGGTACTTTTACGTAGGATTAAAATTAACGAAGAGAATTCTTGAATTTGAAATTCTCACAGTAATAATTCAATAAGTTGGCTGATTCTTTGATAAATGTTCTTTTTGAGATGAAATAAAATCGAGATGTGACTGTTGCTAGTGTTGCTTGGTTCGCAAGTAAAAAAATGTCTGTATTCACTTATTCAGTACCTCCGGTTCATTTTTAGAATTTTTGTCAAAATGTTTTGAAAATTTTCCCTATTATTATTTTGAGCAGGCAAATTTTTGGATCGAACCTAGAAAAGTGGAAGAGTAAATACATCCAAAACTGAACTGCCTGAAGAATTGGTTTCTGAAATTTTGACCTTGAGCTTTCGATGTGACAAATTTTTTGTTCGTCGTATTTTCAACGGAAATGTTGAGTGACCCGTTATTGTTGAAAAATTAAATTATTCGTGAAGAAGACTTACCAAAATACGTATCATCCTTGATATTGACTTCATCGTTTCAATTATTTTTGGTGTTAATGTTAGACATTATTTATTCTGATTGTCTACTATTTATTTTCTCATCGTATTTGAAATCGATGAAACGAATTAACTTACACGATATGAATTTCATTGTTTTCTCAGTGCAAGACTAACCTTTCAATTTATTTAGCATCACGTTAATAAATTCGTCGATGCTGTCATTTTCAGCCCCGAAAGCTTCAAATTTTTTCAGTTTTTAATCCATGACTTTGCACTTACATTATTTTTATTCAAATTCGACAATACTTTTAAAACTCCCAAGTACCTTATACTGGAAACAAAAATAAACTTTGGAATCAATTTTCATACTTGTATATTTAAAATCTATAATAATGGTTTAACACACATACATGAATCTTGAACTTGTACTCGTAAATATTGATTATACGATAGCTTCTTAAACTTATCTGGACGTAGATAATTGCGATTCATATTCATTATGTGGCATAGTTTTCAATGTACTCGCGAATGGTAGCATTTTCTGACGGCAAATTTCTCACTTTTTGTAAATGATCAAAATACAGCATAGCTCTTGGTCCATGTGTTGACACGAATTCTGACACCATAGTCAGTAGACTTTTTGCGACAGGCTTCAAATTATTGATGATCGTATGGAATTTCTTCTCAATCTGGGGTAATTGCTGTTGAACGTCTTCCAGTCTTCGTTGAATATAAAGATCTATGCCGCTAACATTATATAGGAAATTCTCAGTATTGAAATAAAGATCCTGCTCTACTAACCAAAGTCCTGGATTTTCTTTTATCCAGATATCACGTTCTTTTGCGCGTTGTTTCATAATCTGGTCTCTTTCTTCGAAACTTTTTCCCTCCAAGGACGAGTCCGAGAATCGCATTTGCGAGTGCACTACCTCGAACATGAACATAATCGCGAAAACGAGACACAATACGAACTTCATCGTGGTGTATTTTTTCACTCGACGTAGGCTAGAAATTACTCGTATTATTGCCGCGAAAACTCGACACGGATGTGAAAATATGCTCACTGAGTGAAACGTGAGTAGCTGAGATGCACTGATGTGAGAGAGCTGATAGATATCGAAATATATACATTCGAGGGAGTTATTTAATTGTGTCAATTTTTATTCTCAGTTCTTCGATGCGAGACCTTTGAGATTTCTTATCGTTTTGCTGACTAAGACTGAATTGCAAAGAAGTGCATTCGAGATGGGGAAATGGGGACGTGGTTTGATGGGGAATTTTGATTGGAAAAATTTG
The DNA here is from genome assembly GCF_950023065.1 of Planococcus citri. Classification (NCBI taxonomy): domain Eukaryota; kingdom Metazoa; phylum Arthropoda; class Insecta; order Hemiptera; family Pseudococcidae; genus Planococcus; species Planococcus citri. Next base: position 59,302,511 of record NC_088677.1, on the reverse strand, counting down.
AAGGTATGTTGATTGGGTAATTGGTGATGGAATGGGTGAATTACTCTTCGTTTCTTCTTCAATCGTGAAATTATTTCAATTTTCAATCATTTGAATGAAGATAAAATGTACGTCTAATGTCGAGTTTAATAACCTCAAAATTGAGAAAATTATAAAAATATGATGTGACAGGTCGATTTTTACTAATTTGAGGTCTCGACAGCTCAATATCCTTCCAGTCGCTGACTTTTTTCAAAATGGAAGACTGGAAAGTGGAAAGCCTAAAATAAATAGATATTCCAACTCAGTGTCCTCATATTAGAGGGAATCGAAATATCTCAAACGCCAGTAATCATTATTTTGCTTCATTCAATTTTGAAAATTAGATTGTTAAAACAGACCAATAATATCATTTTTAGAAAACCAAAAAAAAATTAATTTTGGTCAATTTTTTCCTGACAAATGAAAACAAATTAGATAAAATCGATCACTCGTATCATTTCAAGGAACAAAATTGAAAATCGAAAGATTTATTTTTTAAAATCGTTTTTTGAAAGAAAAAAAGTGATTTTTATCGATCATGTGACAAAATACGAAAAAACGATAAATTTCTAGAATCGATAAAATTAATCGATTTTTTTCATTCAATAAATAGATTTTTGGCATTCAGTAAGTCGATTTTCGATCCATGGCCGATTTTTGTGATTTTTGACTGTAATTGATTTTCCATCTCGAGCATGCTCGATCATGTGAAATCGAGAATCGTAAATATATCGATTTTTAAAATTCAAATAATCGATTTTCATTCATAATCGATTTTTAGTCTGGAGGTCTATAACGTGCGCATTTTGATGAGAAGTATGAGTTTGAAAAAATTCGTTTGAAACTTGATAAAGATGAAATTTTTGAACAAAACTTGCAATTTCAAGCCATTTGGAGAGGTTAAGGGTGTGATAATGATTTAAAAATTTCATGACAAAAAAATGAATCTTACCTATTTTTACTTCAAAGTAATTCATTTACGAGTTTTAAGTTTCTGATTATGTTTGTTCTAGGTTTATGCTCTCAATTAAGTTCAATGCTCATTGTCCCAGAAATTTATTTTTCACGTTTATGCTTATTCCTCAATTTACTGTAGGTACTTTTGAAGGAGATTTGGCAATTAATTTTTTTAATAATAATTTACAATGCGTCATCAATAATCACGACTTGAATTTGCCCTTGCCAACCTTTTATATGTATGCTTGTGAAAGTTCATGGCGTGAATTCGCTGTATGTTTTCTCGATTAAAAATCAACCTTTGAATTCTCTTATCGCATTTTTCTTCGATAATTTGAAATAGAATGCTGTCTGTTTCAGAAATTTGTCGAACGAATGTGAAATAATTGCATTATGTCTTGTGGAATTGGAGACATGTCGAACAACGAGTCGATTTTGAATTTAGATGGGTAGTCAAATTGCTGTGCAGAAATATGTTAGGGTACTTACCTGGGCTTTGGGTTGATGAAATTCGTCTTCGTCTTGTAGAGAATCGTCAATTTGATGTTTTTTTTTAGAAATTTCTCACTCAATTTTATCATTTACGTATGTATTTTGAGTGGATTTTTTACGGAATTGTTCTATTAAGTGGGTATCTAAATTCGATGAAATTTGATGAGCTGTTCTCTTATACTAGTAGTGTGAACTTAAGATGTGTCAGATTTGCAATCAGAAAGTAGACTAGAAGGCGTAGAACTTTTCTGCTTTTTCCTCGACGAAAAATATTGTCCATACTACCTTCTCAAAAGTATTCCAGATTAATTTTTTTTAAATATATTTCGTGATTATAAAAACTAAATTTCAAAAACTCACTCAATTCTAATTAATGGCTTATGAAGCTGAACAGTGAAAAGTAATTAATTAAATTATACCTAGTTAAATAAAACAAAGATAATTTTTTTCACTTGAATTTTTATTCTTAAATATCTCAACAAAAATCGAAAATATTTTTCAAGGTTCTTGATAATATTTTACTTCAACTTAATTTGAACATCATTAGAATTGAAAAAATTGCAATGGTTCATATGTACTTCATACTTCAGGATCGGATGAATAATGTTAGATCGGTCATTATTGAGCAGCAGGTTTACTTTCACTTGGTTTTTGAGCAGTATTCTGACTAACTTCGCCCCACTTTTTGGCCAAATCTTCTCCGAGTTTCTTGCTGGCGTCGGTGATTTGTTGACCATATTGTTTCCACGTATCAGCGGTTTTTTCTCCGAATTGTTTCCATGCGTCTCCGATCTTGTCCGGGCTGCCGATATTTTTAAATGTTTCGCCCAGAGTGTTGAGGTAATTGGTCGGGTTTGCTTGAGTTGGAGCTGGAGTTGGAGCAGTATCTTGCGATAGTACCGAATCAAATACGAGCACGGTGGCGAAGATTAAAACAATGTACGACACTTTCATTTTGACGTTTGATGGAATAATTAATCGCGAAAACAGAGTATACTCGGAAAATTGAGCTCACCAAATATTTCTCGAAGAAATGGAGTTTTATAAAACGGTGCCTGTTATACGCGTATGTTTACGTTAGAAACAATGTTTGCAATCTGTACCAGAGATGGAATTGTTTTGCGTTTTTATTTGATGCAAAACTACGTCCTTGGTGTCTAACCTTTGGATTATTTTATTACCTCGCTGATTACGATTCGATTTTGGTAATATTTATTTATGAAAATGAATCAATGAAAAGTTAAGAAATTGATAGAATTCTTCAGAAGCTCATTACAGATGAGAATCTTGAACTGTGAATCATGTTTTTAATAGTGATAACAATTTGTTACCATATCGAAGAATTTGCATTGTTTATACGTACGATTTTAATTGACTTTGAACGTTGTTTGACCATGTAGTGAATTCTATAGAACTGAATACATAGGTACACTTAACTTACTTACAGACGGCATGAATCACAGTAAAGTTCATTGCGTTGCTCGCTGTTGGCACTCATTACGTGATTTTCTATGAATCATTGTTAACCCCTAATTACTGTTGATCCTTTTAATAATAATGAAGCTGTTCGAATTTTTCAAATAATTATTAATTTTTTGCTTGATTTTTGTTTTGTTTCAGGTGAGTTTCAAACATCAATCAAACATTGTATTACAATAATACCCACCTATAAAAAATATAGCGTCACTGCTGCAGGGTGAGTTGTGATATCCTTACGTAATGATTCAGATTCAGTTTCCTTAATTGATTCTGATAATCATCAGGTGCATATTTTTATAACCGTTTTCTTTTGATTAGCTTATAAGCGTTCAACCCCATGCTTGTATTTTCTTCAAAATGCGTTAGTCCTTCGATTTAAAATCTAGGCAATATGCTCAATCGAAGGTTTTATTGATAGTATTCGATCATATTGAAATTTTCAGCAAGTGAACAAGTTCCCGGAAGATACCCTATATTTCTCAACCAGTCACAAAGTAGCTCTGAGCGTACTTCAGAATGCATACGTGAGAGAAAAATATCGTAGTATTTTGACCAAATTCAGCAAAGGCCCTCATTTTGAGTTCAAAGTGTCTCAGAATTTTTTTTAGCTCCGTAGGTGATCCTTGAGAGGAGATATGAGATCTCATAGAGGTGGTATTTTCGAAAAAAATTGTAATTTTTGTGCTTTTACCCAATTTATTTTTGGGGAAAAGGTCCAGTTCCTCCAAAAGACAGTATTTGCGATTCTACGTTGGTTTATACCATTCTTTCTAAAATCCAACGTTATTTTTTAGGAGTTGTACTGGGTGTTTGAAATGTTATCAATCGTTTATTTTTGAGCAAATTTGTGTTTTGAAAATATTTTATTTTCGAAAATGAAGCATTGAGTAAACAAGTATGCCAAAACATCGAAAAACATAATTTTGGAAGCTTAGTGAATATTTTGGAACGCAGTGATGCTAATTTTTTGAGTAACCAGATCGCCAATTTTTGAAAAATCGAGAAAAATAGCAAAAAATTTATTGAATTTTTTCGAATTTTTGAAATTGGAAAATAATGATTTAAAAATGGTACTGCTGCATTCCTAAATATTTCTCCTGTTTCAAGAACGATATCTTTCGATGTTTTGGCTTGATTAATTCGAAATATGTGGGAAAAAATATTTTCAAAAAGCGAATTTACCTGCCTTAAAGTAACATAGAGATAAAAGATACCATAGGTATGCAAATTTAAAACCACTCAGTATTAGAGCTCTAAAACTTGAAAGTCGTCTTGAATTTCGACGGCAATGGCCCAGGTCGACGCAGAATCTGAAATACTGTATTTTAGAACTGGGCACAATTTTTTCGAAAATTCTCCTCTTTTGAAAGCTCATAATTCCCAGCCAGCGACACCTCTGAGGCTAGAATTTTTTCCAGGTCACTCTCAACCCAAAACAAAGTTCTTCTGTGAATTTACTTGAAAACCTCCCGAATTTGTTTCGCGAACAAACCCTCAAAGTTTTTTTTTTTTTCAATTTAGGATTTGATTTTGAAGTAAAACAAAAATGCTTCCTTACCTCAATGTTTCAATGTGAATTGCGAGTAACCTCAGGATAGAGTTGGATGAATATAAGTTCGCTGATTTGAGAAATTGGCGATTTTTCAGATTGAAGATATTTTGGGAACCCCTTAAAATAGTTATATGATCGCTCTTCAAGTTGAAATTTTTTCAATATTTAGACATATTTCCTAATTCTTTCAGGAAAAAAGCGAGTTAGGTACTGTGCTTCTTACCCATAAAAAATGACCTAAGATGGTCGAAGAAATTTTCAAAAAATGTTTATTATTTTTCCTGGAAGACCTTTTCAAATACCCACCACTCAAGCACCATCTATAACAATATTTCGATTCGGAAGAACGATGAGACGAGCACAAAAAGAAGAGGCAAAAGGAGTTCTGAAATTTCCTCGTCGTAGTATGTATATCGATATCCAACGATTAAGATAATGACACTCTGCACCCTTCTGTTCTTCCTAATACTTCTCATACTTTTCCTTTTCTTCGCTGTTTATCAAATTACGTTACGTATACTCGTACAGCACCAAATGCTGCGGAATACTCGTAAGACTGATACGCGCTCGGAAAATTATTATGTATATTCGAGCATAAATATACCGTACAACGAACAACGAACGCTTCTACTATAGTATACATATACTAATTGAAGATAAATTACAACAATTAAAACGAAAAACGACGTCTCGCCTTTAATTCGTTTTATTATAAATGTAATCAGTTTTTATAATACGTGCGGTACACTATACACTACAGTAAAAAGAGATGAAGAGAAATATCACCCCCGGTTCCTCGACGATCCTGCTCTCGCGCTCATTCTATGCCAGTTTTCTATATATACACCATAGAGAAAAGAGATACAATCGCGTCGAAGAAGAAAATGATACTTCATTAGATTGTTGCAGCTATATTACGTATTATACGTATATACGAGCGTGCCAGCGCTTTTGTTCTTCTTCCTATACCTACAAATGTATTAGGTAGGATAGCGAATGAAACATAAGAATGAATGACGGAATATACACTCTGAAATCCTTTAAAATATAATACCCTCGAATAGTCTTTATTTTAGTCTACCTATGTGAATGTGAGTAGGTAAACAATGCTCTGAGCGCAGCTTTTGCATTTCTAACTTGCAGTGTACAAAATTAAGCGCTGATACAGACTGAGTTTTTATTTTTACGTAGATCAAGTCAGAGTAATTATATCGGCGGATTTTAGCCATATTCAACAAGGAAAGGATGGGTTTGACGTGCCATTTTTTGAAATGGTACAGAATTTCGTTACATTTTTCAATCAATGTTGGATTGAATGATTTTTTGACGTTTCTAAAACAAACCAAGATGAATAAAATAAAATTGAATTTTTTGCAAAAAAAATTTAAGATCTTCACATTAATTAGTACGTATATTTATATGTACCTACTTATGTCTACTTCTGTGTAGTTTTAATTGAAGGAAGGTATATGTAGAGAGACATTTTTCACCTCAAAGTGGGGAGGGGCGAAATCTTAAAAAATATGATACTGCGTTGTGATGAGTTGATCTACGAATTATGTAGTTTGGCTACCAGGCCCCGTTTAGGGATGACACCGCTTTTTTCTCCCGTTCCTGCACCAAAATGACTTTCACAGCTATAATTTGTTTTTGCCGAGTTTCAATTAAAAATAAAGAACATAGACAATGAATTTCCTTATCGAAAAATTGACGAATGATTTTGCGCAAAAAATCAATAATTAGAAATTACCTACTTCCTATTCAAATTAATGAAAAAATCGAAATTATATTTACATCTTTGTTGTTTCTTTCCGAATGAAAATTGCCATCCAACGATCGTATCGTGCTTTCAAAGTTTCACACAGCTGGCTGCAACACCAGTTGGAATTTCACGTATTTCATTTTCGATTTGGACCTCAATTCGGGAATAGTCTGTGGAGAACGACGACGGACTCGATTCATGAGGTAACCTTATAGAAAAAAGTCACAAGGGTTCAGATCGGGGCTGTATGGTGGCCAAGTCCAGCCACAATTGGAAATCACGCGATTCTTGTATGATTTTCTGAGCAACATCAGATTATGATCGTTCAGTGGAGACTTTCATTCTGCTCTGAAAGGCATCCAGGAAAATTTTAACTATTAGATTTTTGGTCAATAATGCTAACCTCGCTGACCCCTGGAAAGGCCCGTTTTGTTCGCCGCCATATACGATTGTACTCGATGATTTGAGATATTTCCTCCTCTTCCAACCATTGTTAGTTCATTACAATGAACGTTATGTGTTTCTGGAGGAGACATTTATAAGCTCTCAAAGAAGCGAAATTTTTGAAAAAATTACCCACTGTTTTTTCGCTCAGAGTGTGGTTTCCAACTCTGCCCCTGTAAAAGGGTTCGTTTCGTGTGTTGTTTCTATCTCGTCCAACTCCATCAAGTCTCTTGGTGTCCTTGGCCGAGTGTTTTCTCTCTTTCTTTGACACGTTCTTCGAAGTGATGCGAATTGAATGTTTGTTGTCAGTTCTCTTGGGTATCTGTAGTCGAATGATTGTTGAAGAGATAAATAAATTCAGTGTACACCAAACTTGTCGTGTAATGATCGAATTGATTAGCTTACCGATCCACGATTCGCGTAAACGCTCCTGTTTTCGAAAAAATGGCTCAATTTTAAAAGATAGTATTTGAGATTCTGCGTCGACCTGAGCCATTTCTATTGAAATCCAAGATGACTTTGAGGTTTTGCGTAAGCAGTTAAAAGTTTGCAAAGTGCTTATTTTTTTGATCAAGTAATTCGTGTTATGAAAAAATCTCCGTCTCTAATTACCAATTTATTACGCATTAATCACGCCAGAATATCGAAAAATATCATTTTTGAAATTGGGAGAAATGCTTTCGAGTGCAGTAGTACTAGTTTTTTTGGTCATTATTACCGAATTCAAAAAATCGAGAAAAATATCCAAATACTTACCAACATATTATTTCGACTTTTTGAAATTGGCTATAAAATGACTAAAAAATTGGCATCGCTGTATTCCAAAATATTTCCCCAGTTTCAGGAATGAAATCATTCGATGTTTTGGCTTAATTAATGCGAAAATATTTGAAAAAAAAATGAGTTCAAAAAACGAATTTATCTAAAAAATTTACGATTTGCAAATTTTTTATCGCTCGTATAGTTACTTAAACCCTAAAAGTGTTCTTAGATTTTGACATGAATGACTTGAATCGACGCAGAATCTCAAATATCATCATTGGTAACGGAATCCATTTTTCTATAAATTTTCCCCTCCTCCTTTTTTTGCAGCACTTACCTAAAAACAGAAAAAAATGTTTTTCCTCGTAAAATCTGAAGAAATTGGTAAAATAGAGCTTTTGAAGCTAGGAGCTGTTGCCAGGCTAAAAATATTTGAAAGTACCACTTTTTCTAATTTCATGCTCGATGAAAAAAATTATCAGACTACGTCAAATTTCGAAAAAATGAAAAATCATCTGACCCCACTGTGTAACTTTTGGGGCTTTTATATGTACGTGGTCCTTTTCTACAGCTACTGAAGAATTCCAAAAAAATCGTCGCAAATTGTTCGACCTGGCTTTATTTCTCTTTCAATTTACACGTGTGATTGGTTCCTACATTCTCGATGTCGATATACTTATTCCTAAAATATATTATATTATATTCATGGGACTCGTAGTACCTCACCCCCTCCTTCTCCCACTCTTCGAGGAATATTGCGTTACGTCTAACATGGGCGATGATGAACGAAAAAACCTCTTAAACGATATTGTATATAAATTTTCTCGTTGTTCGATTCGATTGCGTATGTGTATTGTATAGACTAGATATCTTTACCTATGTGTTATGGAGCTGCCGAATATACCTCTGCAAAGGTATGGCCTATCGGAGGTTGTGTATGTGTTTTTTTATTCCTTCTTTTTATCGCGTACTCGTGTATACGTTTCTTCGTCGTTATTTTATATTCACCTGTTGTCAAGATGATATTGAAATGAATTCGATTTATGGTATGGCTGTTGAACCGTAAAAAAACGTCGGAAATATTATGTTCTTTTTTTGGCGCGCCACCGCCATCGTCACCATTGCGTCGTGTCATATTCGCTTTCTTGCGGAAATACTCGTTTTAGGTTGATATACAGGGTGTCCTGTCAAATGAGTGGGGCATATTTAGAGTATTTCAGTACAGGGTGTTTTGTTTTCAAGGGGTCGAATCGTTCGTCTGGTTTTACAGCAGTCAAAATTACCTAAGTGTTGATTGGTTTGCTAGTCCTAGAGAATGTAGGGGGCAAACGTACATACATGGTGGATATTCTGCGTTGATTCTAAATGCTTACTTGCTGCATAATGAATTACAATTTGTCTTTTACTTACGTCCAAGTAGTGCTCTATTGCTCGTAAATTTGAAAAGAGCACAAAAAAGCACTTTTTAATTTTTGTCCAAATTCTAATTTAAGAGCTGTGATGGCTGTAAATTTTCAGAGCGTTCAGCGCCTTCAATTTCGACTATGGACAAAATATTTATAATTTGCTCATCGTCGTGTTTTGCCCAGGTCCAAAATTGAAGGCGCCAGAGCACGTGGAAATTTGCAATCAATCATCATCACTCGAATTTCTTTCACTGGCCCTTTATATGCAAAGATATGCATTCTTTTTGGCGTCGGTGTGAAGCTTCTTGTTTCTCATACATATGGTTATACCCTAATCCAAAATATGATGGACGTTTCATGAGACACCTGGTATATACTTATTTGTTCTATAACGAAACTTTGGTATTATTATACCAAAGTTGTTTTTCTTCACCTACTTTTCTACTCTTTTACATAGTACCTTACGTACAATGTGTTTGATTTTCCAGTTTATTTTTATTACCCATCACCTCTTCACCCCTCCCTTCGGTCACCCACACCTGCTATCAGCTTACTATTGGATTAAGAGACGAAAACACTTCTTCCAAAAAGGTGTACATGTTTTTATTCCTGTCGATCGAACTTTTTTATACGAGGCATAAACGCTGATTGACATATTTTTCGTAGCCTATTATAAGGCTCCATTATATATATATACAGGTACAATAGGTCTCTTTTACTCTGATATACCTACGTAGAAAAAAAAACAGCCACGCTGATGTTTTTTCCCACTTTTCCCCTGGTTGTTTTCCTCCTCGACACGTATATTTGGGCGATATATTTTTAAATTTCTAAATAATACACGTATAAGAGATTTTTATCTGTGAAACGTTTCCCTAAAATATATAAATGCTGAAGAGGCGGATGAAGGACAAGCGAAGGGGATAGGAAGAAAATTCCTATAGTAAAAGAACGATTTACTTTTACGAGAAAAGAAACGTAGGTATAGGTAGTACGATGACGGCTTGGGTGAGTGGAAATATAGGAAGAAGGGGGTCAAGGGTGAGCCTGGCTCGTCTCTCTGTTCGACGCAACGATTTTTCTTGCGGATAACTTATCGGCAATTTGTTTGATTAAAAGGGTGTCGTAAAATAGTACATTACATTACTAGATTAATAAAGTGGGTGATTATGAACGAGTGCAAAGTTACTGCGCGAGTCGAAGACGAGCGCTGTAACTTTGCACGAGTTCATAATCACACACTTTATTAATCGCGTAGTGTAAGGTGCTTTACATAATAAACACTCGTAACCTCACCATTTTACACTTCTGTTGTTTAGATGCAAAAAATGTGCGTCTATGAGTGACCAAACTTCACCGGTTAAATTTGTTAAATTATGTCCAAACGTAACACGTACGTAATGGCGAGTTTCGCGGCGTTGCCACATAACACTAGGGATATAATACGCTCATTATGTACGTGTTTGACCCGACATTAGGTCGCTCATAATGACGTACATTTTGCATCTAGCGACAGAGGTGTAATGATGAGATTACGAGTGTGTATTACGTAAAGGAAGTTATACTTTTTGACCATACCAATGCTAGGTATAGGTACCTCTTTGCTCTCTCTAGACACGATACGCGAAGGCGAAGATGCCCGGTGCGGCGTGGTTGGCCCCTTTACCCAACAAGCCAGCCCCGGCTCGGCGTTAACGAATTAATTTTATCTCGTTTTATTCTCTCGTCTTTTTTTATGGCCGGCCATCAAACATCTTATTCTCGTGTACTGATTACATTGTTTGAAAATTATACCTCTTTAGCGCGATGTTACGTACAGTAAATGGAGCCGGGGCAGGCGAAAGGAGGGTCGAGGAGTGTAATTAGTTCACGTTGGAGTTTTTCTTCGAGAAGTACGCGGGCCATGAAAGAGGTATTTATGAGGTGTTATAAGCACCGACAGATGAGAAATTTTTTCCCTTTTACGATCTGAGATCAGAAATAGGAAATTGCTCAAGGTGGAAATTTTATTCGGTTTTTGGTTGAAGAATTGGCGACTTTTGTTTCTTTTATTTTTTTTAAGTATCTGTGTTGTTTTGTTGCATGATTCGTTTTTAGGATTATTTCCAACATATTTGATAATGTCCAGGGTACAATTTTACATTATTTTTAGGTTGATTGCTGGATTTTCCTACTAATTTGGAACCTCTCGGTCACTGATTTCACTCGTTTTTTTTACCAGAGCATGAGAAACCCTTGATATTTGTATGTATAACTCCTTGTGAAAATTTTCAGATTCTTGAATGGAAAATTTGGGAGAGCTATTGGGGGTTTTTCCTTTTTTTAAAAAGCCCCAAAAAATCATAATTTGATACGTTACATCATCTGTTATCACGTTTAAAAATCGGATTTTGATATTAAGAGTTTAATTAAAGTGACCCTTTGAAGGGAAAGGTGGGAACAAATCTTTGAAAATTTTGTAAAATGAGAAAAAAAGTGATTTAACAGCTACAACTTTGAGAATCTCCTATTTTGCTCGTATTCCACCGAACGTCGTATTTCGAAAGCCACTTTTGATGCAAGTTAGAAAAAAATGTACTGGAGAAACCATTTTTCAAAAAATCTGTCCTTCGAAAATTTTTTTTTCCTCGCTTATTTGGAAAATTTCCTCATGCGCGTTGGTTTTCAGAATAAGTATGAGAGAAAAAAATTCCCAAGTTGAAGCGAATCAAAGTCGCAGATTTTAGGATTTTACGTATTGCAATTTTTTTTGGAAAATCTGCCCCCGATACATTTTTGTCTCACTCATGCGGAAAGTGACTCTCAAAATGCGTTGATAGTTGAAACATGGTCTAGAAAAAGGATTTCCGGAGTTGTAGCTTCGCAGTCGCCCATTTCGATATTTCACTGCAATTGTTGGAAAAATCAGCCTCCCTCTCCAAAAAATAAACTTTTTTTTATCACTCGATGTTAAAAGTTGCCCTTAAAACGTGATGTTTAATGGAATATGATCAGAATTGAGGATTTCCAGAGGTGTGCTTAATTTGACATTTTGCAACGTTTCACTCCCAAGGGCTATTTTACACTGTCAGCTAATTTGATTTTTATCCAGTTCATTTTATTGAGCTTGTAGATAAACATTGTTTGGCTGAATTTTTTCATAGAATGGCCTAGGTACACAATCGAATAATTTTTCAAAAGAAAATGAATCAAGTACTGAGAATTGCTTACTCTTTCAATATCTGTGTAATTTAAATAATTCCATTCGAATTTGCCGTTTCTTTGCCTGATCAACTGCTTCCAAATTGTTATTATTATTCTGCCCACCCTTGTTTGTTATCACTAGTGTTTAGTTTTAATAAATGTTTCGAACCTCGATTTTGATACCCATCAGGTGTAAAGTACCTAATTCTTTAAAGGAAGAGGTTGGCACAAATCTTTAAAAAATTTGTAAAAATGAAAAAAAAAACGTGATTTGGAAGCTACCTACTTTTATTTTGCTCATATTCCGTCGAACGTCTCATTTCGAAAGCCACTTTTGATACGAGTGAGAAAAAAATGTGCTGATGGAACCATTTTCTGAAAAATCTGCCCCTCAAAAATGTTTTTTTCCTCACTTCTTCGGGAAATGTTCTCAAAGTGCGTTGGTTGTCAGAATATGAGAAGAAAAAATTCCCAAATTGAAGAGATTTTATTACAATTTTTGTTGAAAAATCTGCTCCTGCCCCCCCCCCAAAAACAGATCTTTTTAGTGACCCTTGAAATGCGTTGATACTTGAAACGTGTTCTAGAACAAGGATTTCCGGAGTTGTAGCTTATCAGTGGCTCATTTCATGATTTTATTGCATTTTTTAGAAAAATCTGCCTCCATCTCCAAAAAAATAAACTCAAAGGACTATTTTGCTCTGTCAGCAAATATGATTTTTTCATGCATTTTATGCTGTTCTGGAGTATTTTTAAACGTTTGCAATTCTTTTTGAGAACTAGGTACTGTACTCTATTATGGATTCTTTCTTATTCACGGTGAAAAATTTAATGGATTCGGCGAGTGCATGACCGAGAAATTTCCATTGTTACTTTTGTTGAGCCTGGGGATAAACATTGTTTGGCTGAATTTTTACATAGAATGACCTAAAAAATGAAATAATTTTGCAAAAGAAAATCAATTAAGTATTGAGAATTACTCACTCTTTCAAAATCTACGTTAATTCAAATATTCGGATGAAACAGTTTCTATATATTTAAAATCTGGAATTGTTCACCGCCGAAGAGAGTCCCACAAACATGTTTCTTCCTGATGAAGGACCATGCTGAAAATTCGGATGAAACCAAGTACCATTAATGAAAAACCTCCAATGAATAACCTGTATTGATAATTAAAAAGGCAACAGCAAACACCTTTAAAAAAAAAATTAAATTAAATTAAACTAAAATGGTTTTTGTCCAACTTGCAAATTGTAGGGACTGGTATATTTTGAAGGAAAAAAATATGGATTTCAAAAATTAACCAAGAAAATGGAATGGAAGTTTGAAATTGATTGGATTTTGTCTTGTGAACTTTTCGCCTGAAAGTGGATTTGAAAAAAAATTATCGGTAGTCAAATGTGGAAAATTTTTTGGAATTTTAGTTTCAGCAAAAAGTTCTCTTGATGAAATTTGATCCCTTTTCGACCTTCCTAATTTTCATTTTCTTGGTCATTTTTCACATAATATGCCCTATGCAATATTTTTTTCTCCAAATCTATTCGTGGTTTCTTCAATTAGCAATTTAGGTTAAAAAAATCATTTAATTTAATTTTCATTCATTTTTTGATGTTGTACAAACTTTTATTGTCAAACATTCATTTCAAGTTTGTTTTTCTTTTGGAAGACTGGAAGACGTTCGCCTTTTCAATTTTTAAGAGAGGCAACTTGTTTATCCGAAGTGTTTTGTTGATGGTAAGTTCAAATCCTTGATTGTGTCCAAACTGTTATTTTGTATGTATGTAGTTAGTTTGATTCTTCTGGTTAAGGATATAAAATGTGTGTGCTCCCTCATCATCAAGTGTGCCATTTTGGGTTCTTTTGCTTGTTTTTCTTCTTTGCAAAAAAATGTTTTTTTTTGGGGAGGGGGCAGTTTTTTTCGCTTGAATCAACTGCTTCAAAATTGGTATTATTCTGCCCACCCTATACAGGGTGTCCGGTAAGTGATAGTACAAACTTCAGATTTGGATACAACCGGGTACGACTAAGAAAAAAAGTTATGTGAAGGTGTGGCCTATCTTCAAAATTGAAGGGGCAAAATTACGTTTTCAAAATCCAAGAGCCAAAATCCTATTTTGACCATGGGGGTCGGTAGTACTTTGAAAAATGAACAAAATTACCTATTATGACTTTTTGCCTAACTTGAAAATTGAAGGGGCTACACATGATTTTTAATTTCAAAACATCGCGATGAAAAAAATGAATGCGGAAATGGATACTACGTCAAAAAATAAACAAATTTTGTTATTTTCATTTTTTTTCTTACTCTAAAATTTAAGAAGTTTTTGAAGCTCTAAAATTTTCAAATTGCTAAAAATTTCATTAAATTTACAATTTTTGAGCTTCAAAAACTTCTTAAATTTTAGAGTAAGAAAAAAAATGAAAATAACAAAATTTGTTTATTTTTTGACGTAGTATCCATTCCCGCATTCATTTTTTTCATCGCGATGTTTTGAAATTAAAAATCATGTGTAGCCCCTTCAATTTTCAAGTTAGGCAAAAAGTCATATAGGTAATTTTGTTCATTTTTCAAAGTACTACCGACCCCCATGGTCAGAATAGGATTTCGGCTCTTGGATTTTGAAAACGTAATTTTGCCCCTTCAATTTTGAAGATAGGCCACACCTTCACATAACCTTTTTTCTTAGTCGTACTCGGTTGTATCCAAATCTGAAGTTTGTACTACCACTTACCGGACACCCTGTATAATCGAATAAGAATACGACAGCACGTGTCCAACAGATGAACCAAAATGCATTTTTTTTTGATAAAATACGAGATAAGCTTACTACACAACGAGGACGAAATAGATTTGATTTTTAGAGCGAACAATAAAACGGAGGAAAAAAAAATTGAGTACGATACAGCTCAGGCTCGTAATACAACCAGCTTCGTCGCCTCGTGGTCTCTTCTCGTTACTCTGCGGAAATACCGAATCGGCCAGTAGTGAGCGGTGCAGGAGAGCCGATGATAAAAATGCAAGAGAACATTTTCACTATGGGTAATAAAAGCGACGGTAATTAAAGATGAGATAGGATTAAAAAGTTAGAACTTTTAAATGACGACGCCGTACCGAATAAACTTTGTGATAAATGTGTTAAAAATAAACAGGATAAACGAATAAACGGTGGTAACGATATTTAACTTCTCTCCTCTCTACCGGTGCGTCTTGGTCGCGCAAGCTTTTTATTTCTGCTTGGCCTTTTTTTCTCTCTTTTTTTCGCCGGTTTTTTTTCCTTCTCTCATTTTTATTTCTTTCGTTTTATCTGCTTCATTTTGACAATAGCGTAACGTGAAAATACGCGTTGTTCCGTTTAATGCTTACGACGACGACGACGACGATGCGACGGCAGCGAGTAAAAGAGCTCGAAATGAAGTGATACGAGCGAGCTTGCGTTTAAATCTAATACTTACACAAAGGCTACCTACCTATGGCTATGGCTCACAGTCGATGCGAGGAAATCAAAGGAGCAAACTTCAACAGTACTACGATGCTCCTTTTTTCCCAAGCTTTAGGCACCGTTCGCGTTCGAGTCGAGGGTGTTTTTAATGCGAAATTAATATGTGCTGTATGGCCAGTCAACGAACATGAAAGAAGACTATAAAGTCGTGTATTTGGGGACCCCTTATACGCATCCTGTCTGTGCCAGAGGAAAGGCCAGTCTCGTGTGCTGTGTGTACGGTGTTGCCTACTCCACCACCCTTAAACAAAACGCCGGCTATCGTAGAAAATAGAGAATTTTCCAGAAAGCATAACAATTTATAGACATTTTGCGGAATAAAATTGTCGTTATCGCGTTTAAAGGAAGGAAACAAACGTGAGAAGGAAGTTTCCGCAATTATAACGCGTTTGTTTGTGCATTAACCTTTTGGGGTGATAAAGCCGTTTTGCATTTTCTCTCTCTTGTATAGTAGGTATACGAACCGAACGTAGAAAATCAGGGTGGGTAACGGGAGTACATTACGAGTACGTTTGATATTCGTATTCACCCGAGATGTAATTTTGCTACGTGTAAGGATGGTCACCTTCGAGGTAAATTTCTATATGTATTAACCCCCTTTTCCTCGTTGCACGAGATGACCATGTGGTGAGATAAGTGTTGATGGGAGGGAGCTGAATTGAAATGGATTGTGGCGAGGTGAAGAAAAATATGAGTGTGGTGAAGGAAGAAGGGAAATCATTTATCAAAGGTTCTGAGAAATGATTTATGAATCGGAAGTTTCAAGAGAAATATTCGAGTGTACTTGTATATTGTAGATGAGAAAATTTTCAAACTTGGAAAAAAAGGAATCCAAAACATTATTAAAATTTTTGCTGGTAGGTCTTTTTGTGCCAATTCAACTTCAGGAGAGAGTGGAAGGGCATTCCGCATTATTCAATTTTGTGAAATATATTAGCTCCCCACACCTACCTCATATACTACATAATTATGTAGGTGTAGGCCGTGTAGGGTCAAGATCGGGAAACAAGTTGCAAAAAATCAGGATAAAAAAATCCATGTTTTTTTTCAATCTCAACTTTTTTTGTCTCTTTTATCCAGATTGCGAATTCTTAGAAATATTTGAACAATTATTCTTTTCTTTCATTTTAGGTAAAAATGTTCATTTATCAATTGCAAGTTACAATTTTAATTTTTTTTAGAAAAAAGGAGTTACTTACCTTCAAAATTTGAAAAGAGCTCAAAAAAAATTGAGTTGCGGCAAAGCAACCTACAAGCAAAACTCAAAAAGCAAAAACTCTTTTGCAATCAGTAAAAAGTGCAAGGGTTCTTTAGTACATGATACTGGTGGCTGACTCAGATTTATTGAGCTGTGTACTTATACTAGGGGGCTCCGCCCCCTGGCCGCTCCGCGGCCTCACCCCGCGTACTCGTTCCTCGGGCTTCGCCCTCGGAACTCGCTCTTGGGGGCTGCGCCCCCAAACCCCCATCGCTATCCCTTTTCTCTCTTAGAGCTCGCTTTTTCAAGGTTGCCCCCAAGTCCCTTTCCTTACAACAAACTATATATTACTAAGCAAAATGAGTACTTGAAAAGAGAAATACTCGGCTGAGAAGGTTTAAGTTGGATTTTTTGTTTACTATTATTTTGATCATAAATAAAATGCTTAGCAAATTGGAAATATTCGGCTGAGAAATTAAAGTTCAAAGTTATGATTGTTCAAAATAATGCTTTTTTGATTTTTAATTTTTCATGCTTAAACTAAAAAATTTTGAATTACAAATGTTTTATAACATATCTACACGTCATAAGGAATATTTTGAAAAAAAAATGAGCAAAATCGGTTCAGTTTTCATAAATTTAGAGGAGGGGGCCCAAAAATTGGTTTTTGGGCCATTTCTCCCTCTGTATGGGACCAAATTGGTTCAAATTTTGGAATTAGGTTTAAAACGCAATTTGGAAGAAAGTGTATTCCCAAAAATTTTTTATGTTGATTTTAGCCCCCTTTCTCCGAAATTTGAGGCCCTTAAAATCAAAATTGGGCCTTCGCTATAGTTTTCGCATCAAGTACTCGTCGAGGGCTTTCTTTTAAAAAAAAATTAGCTTCCTAGGTGTAATGGGGGCCGAATGAGAGCCTGGTGAACTTTTTTTGCTTGTAGCTGTATACTATAGATGTATTGCGAAGCCTTGAAAGATTACTGAGAAGGTTATTTACAGATGTTTCATAGCTCAAAGGGACTCAAGTTAATTACAATTTTCATAACGCTGTTGCTTCTCCAATTTCATTCATCATCACCTTAGTTGCAAAACATTGTAACTCCAAAAACCAAAAATTTTACAGGAGGCGATAAAAATGTTTCAAAATTTTTGTCTGGAAATTTTCTGCAAAGTATGAAGTAATATTACTTTAGTGTAACATCCTCTTACCATTTATGTTACTTTTTCATCACTTTGCCTGTGTAAGTGGGTGAAAACGGATATAGGAGGTTCTATCATTAAATTATCACATATTGTGGAGTTACGCGGTAATAAAAATCAGCTTCAATAAGGAAGACATGAAGACTTTTTTCATTTTGTCAACACGAATGAAACTAAATCTTAAACATCAACGAATGAAATTAAATCTAAAACAAAAGTAAAAATCACTTCTTAATTTAATTTTTGGTTTACTCGCCTTTGGATCTATTGATTTGTCAGTGAATGAAACTACCTTACATACTCTAAAACAATGAAAACTTATCACTTTTTGTCAAGGAACGAAACTAATTATCTAACAGACTAAAACATCAAGTTCAACAAATAATTAATGAATGAAACTAAATCTAAAAGACTAAAGCATCAAATTCAACGAATATTTAGCAAATGAAACTAAATCTAAAACATCAAGTTCAACGAATACTTGACAAATGAAACTAATTATCTAAAACATCAAGTTCAACAAATGAAACTAAATCTAAAACAAAAATAATGTATCACTTCTTAATAAAACTTTTGGTTAATATTCACTTTTGGATCTGTTAATTTAATTTGTCAAAGATTAAAACTACTTAACAACGAAAACTTATCACTTGAATCTTGATAAAATGTTTGGTCAATTCACCACCGGATCATCAATATCTTTTGAGTTGTCAGTCTCATCTTCACCATCATTACATTTGTTGAAGGCCAAGTTCTCGTAAAATGAAGCACAGTCTGCAGGTAAATGCTTGTTTAATATCTGTAAATGCTTAAATTTGGTCTTTTTTATTGGAATAATTGAAGTGTATAACGGAGGTAGATCACTGAAGTTTGCAAATTTCAATGGTTTCGTTTTTCTTGATTTTGTTCGAAGTTCCTGTTGAAACAAAGATTGTTCTAGTTCACTGTGAATTAATTTGTAAGAAATATCTCCATTTGGATAATATTTTAATTCTCTGATACCCGTTACCACAGGATAAACTTGTTGACATTTTTTTGGAGGTCTTATGGACACCAAATTTACAATTCCATCGAATTTATAAAAAGGATCCTTTACCTTGGCAGTTTTGATAAGATTGATGTAATCAGTCGGCAAATTCACTTTCAGTGATCATATTTTGTGTTCTATGGTAGAATGGATGGAAAATGGAGAAGTTGATAAGTTCCTTTCTGAGACCTTTTTGAAGTTTTGGGTATGTAAATATGTATGTAAAAAAATTGAAATCAATTTTAAAATATTATTGTACCTGCTCCCTAAATTTGAAACAGTCAAATTTCACTGCTTAGCAGTCACAACATTTTTCTTTTTTAAAAACAGTAGTTTTTTACTGAAAAACAGTGAAAAATCTACTGAATTGGTCTGTCAAAATGATTTTTTACTAACCAAGGCAGTAAATTTTTACTGCAAAACTACTGCCTTTAAAAAGGCAAAATGTCGTGACTGCTAAGCAGTGAAATTTGACTGTTTCAAATTTAGAGAGTAGAAGCGTTAAGTAAACTAATTGATATTTTGCTTTTTAAGTAAGCAAAGCAACTGACAGACAAAAACTCTTTTGCAATCAGTGAAAAAAGCGAAGGGAAAATACTCGTACACATAAAGTATTTTTTCCTGATCATTTGTGGGAATTGTTGAAGGCTGCTTGGCTAAGAGAACAAAACGAAACAAAACATTTTCGTTTTGTTGCTTGCAGCCCTGATTTCAGGTCCAGACAAATTTCTGTTGTTTCAGGTTGGAATTGGGTTTTAGTTTCAGTTTCTTGAAAGATTTTGGTTTCAGGTTAAAACGGTTTTGGTTTTAGACAGTGTTCAGTGAAAAGTAGCATACAATTTTCAGTCATTTTAATCCTTTTTCTGAATGCATTCAATTTCAGTTTTCATGCACATTTGCTTTCACATGTAATGCATTCAATTTCAGTTTTCATGCACATTTGCTTTCACATGTGTTTTTCTATTGTTTTAACATTTGTCTTCCAACACATTCTCAACAACATGTAACCAAAATGATTTGGATCAGTTTTGGTTCTGGTTTCAGATCAAGAGCTATATTGAATTCGGGTTTTCATTTCAGTTTTGTGTTTTGTCAAGCTAAACCTGGTTAGGTTCAGGTACACCAAAGTTTGAGAAAACAGAATTTCATGTTGGTGGTAGAAAGGTGCAAGGCAGACATCATGAGGAAGAAAATTCTCTGATCTGATGACAACCAACTCACTAGCAAACTATCCTTGTAAATGCCAAGTCCTGAAAGACATCATTAGATATACACTGAGAACTGATTAAGTAATATAGGCAAATGTGATGCACACAATCCCCTGTAAAGGAATAGGAAAAGCATCCACGATAATGGCAACAATGAAATTTGAAAATTTTAATCAATCTCAGCTCATGAATTTTTGAAATCAGACTAGAATTAAATTTTTAGTATTCTAGCACTTCCAATTTTGAACATGGATCAAATATGAACATAACTTTATTTTATAGAACTTTGACAAAGGCTCTTTAAAAAAGGTTTTATTCATGTAGTTGATTCATGTTCAGAATTGAGAATATTAGAACACTTAGAAAATTCAATTTCAGTTTGAGGTGATTGGTTGAATTTTTTGAAGTATTTTAACGCCTTCAATTGTGTACAATGTACACAAGCAAAACATGATCATACCTTAATGTAAACGTGTAATTTATTCAAGCTAGGAAAATCTCAATCCATCTTACCCTTCATTATTTTGAAGTTAGACTTGAGTGATAATTGCCTTTTTTGTATTTTTTTGGAAGTTCTGCAACTTGACAACATTACATTCAACTTATCTACATTATCAAGGAGTTATGTAATTCTGAACAATCAACGCCAAGTTTTCTGTAACATTACCCCTGCAATTTTTCAGGCTGGCAAACTAATCAACACCTGTGTGGTTTGCGTTGCTGTAAACCAGGCGAATTATTCGACACCTGGAACAGAACACCCTGTATTAATAAAATGCGACCATTTCCTTGTTGGGACACACTGTATACTTACCTACGTACCAAAGGGTGTAAAATTTCTCATCACTATATAAACTGTAAGAAGAGGAGGAGGAGGAAGAGCCAGCACACGTACACGAACTGTATCGAAAAAAAAGGGCTTATGATCGACGTTTAGATTCAGTCTGGCTGGAAATTTCCTATCCTAAAGTCGAGGTCGAACGACAACGCGGAGAGGTAGCAACGTTATACTACGAGTATATGAGTACTATGTGCTATAACAAAAACACATATACCATACACAATCAACTATCGAAAACTGAAAATCGTTTATCTTTTACCAGCTCCGAAGGGAGTTACACATTTATTTTACGCATCTTCGACGCCATCATACACATACACGCTACACTGGGCGATATTGACTTTTTATTTTTATTTTTTCGCCTCACCCTGCCCCCGAACCGTGCCACAGGAGCCTGTTTCTTCTTCGTATATACGTGTATTCTCTTTCTATAAGATAATTTACTCTCATTTCTTCGGCGCTGCTTTTCTCTCAATATCGTGTTATACTCCAGTATTATGGAGTATATGGTAGTATATGCTATACAATATAGCATACAAGAACAACAACAACAACGCTGCTGCAGCGATATGGTATTTTCATATAGTATATTACACACATACACATACATATACGATGGTTCGGCAGTTGCCAGTTTAAAAGAAGAAAATTCGTTTCAAAAGCCTCTTACCGTATACTATACGAAAATGTTTCGCTCTCTTAAATATCTCATATATATATATATATTACACAACAGAGCAGAGTAGCAAGAGAAAAACTACTACTGTGTAGATCAATAACAGACGATAATACTTATCTGCTTTATTACAAGCGCGAAAATATCTACGTACAGAAACACAGGCTACAACAGGGGAGAGAACCTCTTCTTATATTGCCACCCATCTCCTCATCTATGCCTAAGCTAAATAACTGAAGAAGATGAGAACAGAAGGGGAAAAAAGACGCCGAAGAAAGAGGAAAAAAAGAAAAAAGGGATCCTGACCAGAAATGTTTATAACTTAGCGCCAGCATCAAATAAGCCTTGGCATGGTACAAGTATGCAAAGGAAAGTTGTATACGACGACGTCAACTCGAGGCTTAAGAAGTCCAATATACTCGTATAGCTTTGGTAAAAATAGTGTCACCCTTCTTTTTTTCAATTTTTTTTCTTCTCTCCTTGACAAAAATCTCTTAGCTTTTTGCGTACTTACCTATAGAAAATGAGAAAGTGTAGGAAAAAAGAAGAGCGAAATTTGTTACCATTGGGGTGTTTATTGGTGTAACGTAAGGGTACGGTATGGTACCTCTTGTGTTGGCATTTACAAAAGATGTACTACGTCTGGCTGTTGGACGCGGATGCAATCGATGGAAATCTTGTTTTCATCTTTATACCTTACTTACGCTTTCTTTTCTCGGGCTTTTCTTCGGTTACGTAGAATGTCTTTTTAACAATTCATTATACTCGTGTGAAAAGGATTATATGATCTTTAAGCCGGACCACCGTGTACGAGAATTTATTATCTCTCGTGGGCAGGATTTTAATACGACCGAGCAACGATACGAGTACGTCTTTTCAAAAGAAGCTCTGGTGTTGGTACTTGGGCGCAAGAGGAATGGATGCGGAGGAAAATTAACACCGTTAGTGTGATGAAAATGAGGTATTTTTGTCGCAAAGCTTTACTTATACACGCTTCGAGGTGCTGGTAAGATTTGCTACAGGGGAAAAATAATTTCGAAATTTCTGGATGTAATTATTTTAATATTCGTACTTGATGAATCCCTGAAAACGAGAAGTACAGATTAAGGAAGATGGATTTGAAATTTCATTTCATTACGTCGTTGTTTTTGCGGTTCTAAGTCGAGTGGATTTTCAACGTTTAACAAAATCATCATCTCGTCGAATTCGACGTGACTTTCTATAAATAATCCACACATTTCTCGAGACATTGACGCCATTATAAGTCAACTCGATTTATAAATGAAGAGCGAGTTAATCCGAGGAATAAAAAAAAAAACAGAATCTAGCTCGCAAAATTGTGCAACTCTGACTTCATAGTCTACTGCATTATTTTACTCCAGGATCAGAAATTCATGAACGAACTGTTTTGTAAAATTCATCCAATGCTTCGAAACTAACCCAATGTAAATTTTACCCATTTAAATACATCGCATCGTATTAAAGAAATCACATCGCACGATTTAATAACACCATTAAGTATACAACCCCTTCAAATCACGACTTCGGCAAACTTATTCAAACTTACGTAATTCAGATTGCGGTATCGTCAACTTACTTATAATATGTATAAGGCCCAGCTATATACCCAGAACAGAACCCGAAACACCCTGACTCCGTGTATGAAATAGAGAAAAAAGGAACCAAAAGCGAACCGAATGTCGAGCTTATATTTGGCACTTTCGAGTTACCAAGTGTATAAGAGTAAGGGTGAGTGAGTATGAGTATAGGCATCGAAACGCAGGAAATTAAATATCACCATTCAATGGTTTCGGTGTGTTGGAGTAGACGTTTGAAATGTAATAAAAGGGTAGGTATCCTTTGAATACTTCACCCTTTAACGAGCTAAACGTGTTAGACACGTTGGTATTGAAAATTACGACTGCGATGGACACCGGACGAGCCTTTTTTTGCCTTCATTGTTGCCTACCTATAAAGAATGACCTACCTGTTTTTTTAGCTCGTGCTGTGTGTCCCTTTTTGCAAAATGGTGTTAAATTATCGATGGGGTTTGGGGATTTTAGATTTGAATTGATTTAAATGGAGTTTTTTTCTATCTTATTTTATGCATTTTATGGTTTACTACAAGTTTCGCGAGGGAGGCACTCGAGGGTGTTGGATCAGCTGGAAAAGTATTCAGATCTACTTCAGCCTCTGCATCCTTTTCTTGAATGCGTAAGCCTGAAGTTTCAAAAAGTATTCGGAAAAAATCTCAATGAAATGTACTTACTTACTTAACATAAATGCTGCTTGAAAAATATACCTACGTCTTTACTCTTTCCTATTGTCTTTTTCGAATTTGGAGGTATAGGAAATTGGAGGAAAATGTGCATCAAATAATATTCGAACGAAACAGCATGAAAAATAGCCCTTCACCTAAATTCCAGATGCTGAAGTGTATTCGTAAAATTTTATTCGATTTTTAAATATTGAAGGGCCAATATTGATGAAGCAAATTGAAATTTCACTCGAATGAGACAGATAGTTGAAATTTGATAAGCATAAGGTTTTAGACCCACTCTCTCTAAGCTTTCTTAATTAATTTGAAGTGATTTCGTACCGTTTCGAGCAGTTCAGGAGCCTCCAGCGAATTTTTGGAAATTGCAAATTTCTTGTCATGATATTACTGCAGAAAAACGTGATAAACAATTTGAAAAATGGGGTTGGCTAAGACCAGTAGGTACCCAACACGTTTCATTCGCTCTCATGAGCATTAACATTAATTTAGGCGTATTTTTGAAACGTTTTTGGAAAACTGAAATTTTCAAATCAGTGCTGAAGGTTCCTGCACGAATTGAAACGGCCTCCAGTCAATCTGCATTGAATTTGTCAGTTCCAAAAATTAACCGGAGGCTTCAAAATGACCCGAAACCGCTCCCAATCAATTTTGAAGCTCAAAAATAGGGTACTTAACAAATTTCAGCTTTCTATCTCGATTCAGTAGAATTTTGACTTTTTTCACCTCATTCAAATTTGATTTTAAGATTTCTGTGAAATCTGGAAATGGACTTCAATGGTTTCTTTTTGCTTGCTGTTTCGATCCGACTATGTTTGAATCCAGAATTTTTCACCTAGTTTGGATATCTCTCTTCTAAGTTTGTTTAATTGGTTGAAAATAGTTGAAGAAAATAAGAAACTTTTAAAAATTGAATTTAGGAAGTGGATACCGTTTACTCAAGACGATGAGATTTTTTTCATATCATTATTGTTTTTGAAATTACAAATTTTAGATATTATGTTGAAGTTTGCAATATTTTGAGGTTATGCTGAGTGAAGGAGAGGGAGGGTTAAATATTTAGGTACTGAAATAACTTTTTATTCTGCTCATTTTACAAGAACTTTTCACCGAGCTTCGTCAAATGAAAAAAAAAATTACTCACTTGGGTATTAATTGAGGAGCTGATTTAATAATTAACTTGAAGATATGGTGTGTTCGACATGAATACTTAGTCTTGTCCAATGACTTCATCAATTTGCTCAGAATTTAAAAAGTAATCTGATGAGTGATTCTTAATCTAAAAGGTATTTGGAAAAAAATAAGCTGGTGTGCCATTTTTTCCAGCCCCCCCCCCTTTTCCAAAGATCCAGCTCCCTTTCTCAAAAATGCAAATATGTATGTATCACCCCTCGTATTGGTCATATAATATAGACAAATTCTGCATTTTTGGTTATTGCAGAAATTTCATTTGGAGCAATCCTCGCCCGCTAACTTGAAAAATCTACTTTGAAAAATACGAATTACAAGTGTAGCATTTTTTAGACTTAAATATTAGGTACTTATGTAGGTAGGTTCATATTGCTTTTCTTGAAAATTGGCTGTAAAGTGATTGAACAATTCAATTTATTGAAAGAGGTGGCCCCTCAGTGGGGGAGAGGCTTGGAGAGCATTAGTAAAAATCTCTGGGTACGATATTTCATTCTGAATACTTTATGTGATTATTACTTTTGCGCTACCTTCAATAATTTCCGCGGTAAATACAAATAATGCGATTTTGAGTATTTTTCAAAGAGAGTTTTTCAAATTTGCGGGGTGAGGATTGCTCCAAATGAAATTTCTGTAATAACCAAAAATGTAGAGAAGCCTTCAAGAAATGACTTTTACTCCAAAAAATTTGTTATATCTACTCGTATGACCAACAGAAGGGGGATATGTGCATTTTTAAGAAAAGGGAGTGCTGGATCCTCGGAAGGGGAAAGGCGAAAAAAATGGCACCCAAGGTTATTTTTTTGGAATAAGTATTTTAGGTTGAGAATCAATCATCAGATTGCTTTTTTGGTACCGTTTACTCAAGGTGATGAGGTTTTTTCGTAGCATTATTATTTTTGAAAATCCAAACTTTACATGTGTTGAGGTTTGAAATTTTTAGATTTTGCTGAATGGTGGAGAAGGAGTGTTAAATATTTAGGCACTAAAATAACTTACTTATATACAATTTTTATCAAGTTTTTTTTTCTCGTTTTGATTTTTCATCGAGCTTCGTCAAATTGAAAAAAAAATTACTTACCCTGGCTTGTTAATAATTATAGAGCTTTAGGTTTTTCATGTACGATGGAGAAGAAGTGTTAAATATTTAGGTATACTTAAATAACTTACCTATATCGAATTTTCATCAAGTTTTTTTTGCTCGTTTTGATTTTTCATCGAGCTTTGTCAAATTAAAAAAAAATACTCATTTTGGCTTGTTATTACCTAATTAGAGCTAAGTAATTAAAACTTCATTAAATTGATACAAAATTTATTTTTAAAAATTTTCCAAAAATAATTAAATTAATTTGGGCAATTGAGAGTTTGATTGCAGGAGTTTTGAAATGTACCTTACCTAGCTTCCTACTTTTTGCAAAAATTCTACTTTTGTTGAAATCTGAGTCGAATATCTCGAGTCTGCTGGGTTGAGACTTCTGTATAGTACATATTAAGTATTAAATACATACGTTGATGTCGAAGTGAAATACATATAATACGTACTACATCCACATGTACAATATACTATAAGTAAATGATGGCACGCGCGTAAAAGGGGCGTATTATGACGAATTTCGTGACAAGAATTTTATCTATCCTCTGGGACTAAACATGGTATAGAGTATATGAGTACTGTACATCTACATACTGTATATGCAAAATGGAAAATATATGGTCGAGGCGTCATCTCGGGGACAACAGAAATAAAAAAGCATTAACTCTACTCATGTTTTTTTTTCTTGTTCGACTTTTTTCGTAAAAAATATGTATACGCGAGAGTCCATCGTACCACGTACAAAAATAATATAAACTACCTACTACGGTATGTATAAATATTCGTATTTCGCTCTATAATGAAAATAGATATTCGTATGTATTTTTTTTTGTTATTGAAATTGGTGAGAAGGCGAATTTACGATAGTGTTCGGAATATATATGCATTAATGGTGGCGTATACTTTTACTTATGGTATCGTGTGTGGTTTAGTTAGATATACTCGTCGAAGCGTAACTCTTTTACCGTGGCGTTGTTTTTATTTAATAATTTTTAATCTTCTTATACCTTACCTTACCTACCTACGTACGTTCGCGTATATTTACGAACCGCAAAATACCTACTTGATCATAGTAAAGAGGAAAAAAACCACCGACTGACGACGTCTTGCATTAACATTAATACTCGTAGATACTTAATACACTTGGTAAATGTTACTTTATATAACGATTCGATCGGTATTAATGACTTTTTTTTGCTATATCTTTTTCCTCTAAATCTCATAATGTGTATGGAAAGTACATTTCGTTAAAAAGCTGCGGATTGTTTTTTGCTTGTGAAAAAGGTACTGTATATGGAAACGATTCGTAGAGGTAATTTTACACGACCAGTTGCAGGGTATAGTGTAACAAAAATAACAGTTCGTAATTAGTTTCGAATGAAAAAAAATTGCATAGAATGTGTTACCTCTGATTTTTTTTTGCTTACGAATCATTTTGTTATGTAGGCAGGCAACATGCTAAATTAATCGGCCTAGTTTATTCGTATTGGTTTGCGAATTAGACGGATCAGAAGATGGTGGAAGAAGTACCAGACATCGAATCGCATCTCGACCCATAGATATTTTCTGTGTATGTGACTATGTGTGTAAAATACGGTACCACAGCATCGTTCAGTATCGTAGAACTTACATAGTATAGGCAGGTAAGGCACGGTGTGCGGGTAATCGTACACTATTCGGATTCGATACAAGGGTGACCAATTCGAACCACGTTTGATTTATTCATTGGCATTATTCTTTTAAACGATAGCCATTACTTTTTTATTCACTTTTGCTCGTTTCGACTTTTTACGATTCGTTAACGCGTCGGATTACGTATACCAGCGACGCGACGTTCTACTTCTCTATTCTCGTGTACTCGTACAATAGACGAAGAAGTGGAAGTGATTTTTCATGGTGTTTTGTGCTGTACAAACCGAGCACTGAGCCGAACCGCCTTCTCTGCTCGCCTAATCGAGTTAGCAGGTTCTTGCCTATCGTAATCGGACGTCTTTGGTGTGGTTTGATTGAAGGGGCACGTGATCTTGGAGGAGATTTAATGCCTAGATGTGTGGTTTTGAATGTTAAATTTGAGATGCGAAATTGTTACGAGAAGATGATGTTGATTTGAATGTACGTTGTAGTGTTTTAGGATAGCAACGAGAGCTGGCTCAAAATTGATGTCGGATTTGAAGTCAGGGCCCTTGAAAACCCAGACAACTACATGAATCTGATGAACTTTTTTTGATAAACGGAAATAATATCTTATCAGTCTCCAGTTTATGTAATTGACCTTTGTTGGAGCTCACTGATCACTGATTTCCCTTCTTGGTTAATCCCCCTCTCCCCTTTTCACCTCCTACCTGTTCTAATTGATCAAATGAATTCAAATTTGAGGAATGTGATTCTTTTGGGAGCTAGAGTTGACCCCTGGAGTGAGAAGGATCAATGTTGAAAATTACGAAAAAGTAATATTTTTAGAGGGGCATAATATAGTGGCCTAATATAGTCCCAAACGAATGAAAATGGTCCAAAATCATGCCATTGGTCAGTACCCCCATTGTGATCTACATATCTAAATTTCAGTTTCCTAGGTCATCCTCGCTCCTTTTAAAGTAGAAAAGACCCAAAATAGGGGTAAAGTAAGGTCTTTTCAACCTTGAAATGAGTGGGGGTGACCTAGGAAGCTAAAATTGGATTATTATGTCGACCGCAATAAGAATTCAGACTAATGGTATGATTTTGGATAATTTTCATCCATTTGGGGTCATATTATGTCCCTCCAAAAAAAAATACATTTCTGTAATTTTCAAATTTGACCCTCCCCACTCCAGGGGTCAACTCTAGCTCCTAAAAGAATCCTTTCCTCAAATTTGAGTTCATTTGATCAATTAGAACAGGTCCCAAATCCCAGGTAATAAAATGTAAAATGATTAAAATCAGGTCACTTTGAGAAGTCGTAGCCCACCCCCCCCCCCCCCTCCTTGAGGCTAGGGAGTTGGTCGGTATTTGGTAGGTATTTGAGAGAAGATGAAATGGTCACCAAGCCCATTGTAAAGGTAAATGCTGATTCTAACTTGCCTTTATTCAAGTCTGCGCCGTCCGCAATCGCGTCCGCAAAAACATCCGCCTCGGCATCCGATGCCACTTCGTCTTTCAATTTGGCAGGCCCGTCGTTCGTCGTCGTCACGTCCACCTCCTCCTTTATACCTTGGGGAGGGCTTATTCGGTTTGCTACAATTTTAACAAGATTAGCTAGAACCATGGCACTGATATCACATTCAATATCTTTAGTGCTTACCTTAAGCTTTTTCTTCGCTCGACGTTCTTGGTGTTGTCGCGCATCTATCGCCCTAATTCTATCTCTCGTCTCCGGAGACATGTCCGCGCGTCTTTTTCCCGATTTTTTGGATTTCTTCGACTCGTCACGACTTCTTTTCAGGACTCTCTTGGCAGCTGCCGTAGCCTCATCGATTTGAGACTTCGTGATGATGATTCTCGGCATTTGTTTCTTTAACACCTGTAAGTCCGCCGGAGCCGAAGCCGATCGCGTCTCTCGCGGAATGACCGCCTGTGTCGTCAACGGCGCGGACTGGGACTTCGATGTATCATCCAACTCGTCCGGCACATCATCCGTAACCGCAGGGCTCGCGCCCACTGTCGATATCATTGCCACCTCAGTAGCTGTTTCGGCCGCCGTTGACTTGAATAAAGGCAAGTTAGAATCAGCATTTACCTTTACATTGGCGCCCCACATTGGGCGCCAATGTAAAGGTAAATGCTAACTCTAACTTGCCGTCCAAGACAGGACAAGTTAGAATGTGGCTTTACTTCCCACCCTTCCGAGCCTAAGCTTCGTCAGGTACCTTTAGCTAATCGAATACTCAATAATACCACATTCAATGCACGACCGTTTATTGAATGAAGATATCTGATACAGAATATTAGTTCTATTCTACTTAATAATAGAACGACGTCCTTGTACAATGTTTAGAACATAAGCACTTCTGCATGTAGATGCGACCAAGACCATAGTATGAAATTATAATGAGGCCACAGACGTCCGTAATGTTCGTCCTGCACTCTGTCCGAACTAATTCGTCCAGAGCGCGCTGCTCCGCAGTGCAGCCTCGACCTTAGCGCATAAAATTCCCTACTATAGCGAGTAACTTGGGCCCTCGAATACCCTCTACACCATTCTACTCAAAAGTTGATATCTTAATAGTTTTTGGCAAAAAAACTGATTGGGGAAGAGGGTTTGAGCCACTGGGGTGGTAGGGGCGGAGGCTTTCAGTATGCTGTTCACTACACTACCCTACACAATATTCACCAAAAACTTTTGGTCGCAATTATTTGGGTCAGCCCATTTTTCCGCTATTTGACTGGACTAATAGTCTCAAAAATGAACCTGAGCTGCGGATCAGAAATCGCGGAAATACGTCATAATCGACAATCGATTGATCGAATCTGGAAATTCGATTTATTTTCGATTTTCGATCCTTTACTGTAATCGATCAAGTTCGAAATGAAAAATCAATAAAATAGGTTTCCTGATCAGAAATC
Organism: Planococcus citri; assembly: GCF_950023065.1. Lineage (NCBI taxonomy): Eukaryota > Metazoa > Arthropoda > Insecta > Hemiptera > Pseudococcidae > Planococcus > Planococcus citri. The sequence continues at coordinate 59,271,708 of NC_088677.1, read as the reverse complement.
GCAAACATTGATCGTGATCGACAATCGATTAATCGAACCCCTGAAATCGATTTGTTTGCGATTTTCGATCACATAATCATCGAATGTTCGAAATGAAATAATATAATTTCAGCCTCGAAATTGAACTTTTCGGTTCGAAATTCGCAAATATTGGTGATGATCGATAATCGGTTGATCGAATGCCAAAAACCGATTCGTTTCATCAGCCATCTTAAAAATTATAATTCAGATGTTTTAAAGATCAATTTTTTAGATATATTACTTATCATTTTTTTGATTTTCGATTTCGATCATAAAAAATGTGATCGATCTTTTTCGATTTCAAAATAACATTTTTTTCTTCAAAAATTGATATTCCTGATTGATTGATATTGAAGTTTTGATTTCGGTCGTAAGGATTGATCAATCACTCAACGATAATCAGGAAGACAGAGGGATAGAATTAAACACCTATTTTTTTTAAGGATTACAAGAAATGAAAAATATCATGCGGTATGTCGAAATACGTATGTACATGAGTAAGTTGAAATCTTTAAAGAAAAAAATTCATAACTGAAGGATAATGTTTGAAAAAAAGCAAAAACTCTCTTGTAGTCAGTATTTGGAAAATATGTAATACATTTACTTCGTTGTCAGTAGATCCGTTGTGGCTGGTCTCGCAAATTTCTAGTAATTTATTTTGAACTTTATATCATTTTAAAAATGAAGAAGTCCATGTTTCCAGTGTATTTTTCTTCATGTGTGAGGATTTTGACTTGAAAAAAAAATGGAAAATCTTTAATACTTACATTTCAAATTTCAACGTCGGTGTTTTTTTTTTAGAATGCTTTTTTGAGCCTTTATACCTACTTCTAAAACACGAGTTTTCGAAAAATCTATATTTCATTTGTGGTAGCGCGGACTGAAGTCCCATCATGGAGAAAATTTAGACAAAGTCTGGATCATGTCAAGTTGAAAACCTCTCTATAAGCATCCACTTCTGCTCCTGCAGACCAAAACACAACCATACTTACTCGTGTTAAATTGAGTTCCCTGGTTTTCGTTTGAAGCGTGATATTGCCACCCTGAAACACCCTGTGTGAATGTATATGTGGAATTTTTACCTACCATAACAAAGCGAAATTAATAGGTATACGAACTGGAGAAATGACAACTTGAAGAATTATATAACATCGCAGAATATAACCTAACGATAATTAGACGTTAAAATGCCCATGTTGGTAGTATTTTAAATGAACCCGGGAGTCATTAACCTCTCACGTATGTCTAATCATCTGCGAGATGATTATCTCAGAAAAGCAACGAAATGATGGCTGCAATGTTATAATTTACATCGATATAAGCGAGATGTGTAGGCTTAGGTCTAGATTTAGGTATCAGCTCTGTTCATGTAGTATGTACAAAGGTTTACTTAAATACTCGTACCTACACGGTGCTTGGATCGCGAGAAGAACTCGGAAACAAGTAGAAAGGGTATCATGTACGATGAAGTGAGACAAAAACTCGACGAAGGTATGAAAAAAATTGCGTATTACTTGTTGCCGCCTGGAAGCGAGTGAAACACATGGGGAGTATGTGGCATTCCTTCATAGCACAGCTCACCAGTATAAACCTGGTGGTTGATTGGCATAAACGTTGGCGTAATTTGCGCCCGCGGTAGTGCCTCTTCTGCCCAGTGTACTTGTATGTACAGCAACACGTTAATTCGGCCAGATATGTAATTGAGATTCTTTTTAAGCATTTTTTTTCTTCTTTCAATTGCCGAGAGTACGCTATTAAAAAGCTATTTGTATCAAATGCTAGGTTTCCATTAATTGAAATGTACTCGCGGGCAAGAAAAAAACAGATGTATGCAACGTGTAGTATGTGTGCGGTGCGATGGTAATATGTTGCATCTGGTATAGTAGTGGATCATTGGATGCTGCCTCTTTGGCCTCCTCTTGCTCCTATCTTGGAAGCGACCGAGTCGACGAGTATTTACAAAATGTTTAAACAAGAATTTCTTACGCTCTTCGTCGAGTATTTTCTTAATACGAATTACGAGTACTTACGTGTGTAGTGTGTTGTTAGCAGCTGTGTCGTATTATAATGTTTTATTTTATTTCTTCTCGCGGTGTTTTTTTCTCGTGTTTTTACGTATTTGTACTAATGGATTATGACTGTGTAGAGCTGTGTAAAAAAATACCCCACTATTTATCCTCGATGATAGATATTGGATTTAGTCATTCCGAAGAGGTAATTAGACGTTTAAAGTTTTAATATGATGGCTTCGAGGTGAGATGGGGGGCGGGGTGGTTTTATTGGGGTAGATTTTTCGCGTATTTTGTTTGGTTTCTAGATGAAGGTGATAAGGGAGGGAATTTTTAATCAATTTATTTGTTTATCGAGATGCTATACTTGCAATTCTTAAATCGATAAAATTACAGTATTAAGCTCTTAGTTCAGTGCATTACAAAAAAGTAGGTAAGGTTGATTTTGAGTTTTTTTAAATAAAAATTTGATCTATTTTTGCAATTTTGTTCAAAAAAATTTGGTAGGTATTTTTAACTTTGAAAATAGAATTTCCTCTTACCTACGGTACCTACCCATTTTCAGCTAAGTTAGTATTTTTTGAATTCGGAATGGGTCTGGCCATCTGTCGAGTTTTCCTTAATTAATATTATGAAAATTTACAACGAATTTCATTGCCCATACCTCCCCTCCCTATTTTTTTAGGAGCTTGTAAAGACTAGTTTTTCTATAAGAACAGGTAAACAGACAGTTTGACGAATTGTGGACTTATTGAGTGATAACAATCGTTTGTATATACCACTGAAAAGAGTTTGAAAAATGTTGTTGTTCTTGTTTTTTGATGATTTCTAAATTATCCAAGATTTTTACAAAAATTTGTGAGAAAGTTCTGTTTGAATGATGAGATCGTCAAGAAAAGTACATATTGAGCTTCCTGATTTTGCGGGGGCCTGAGCCAGCGGTTCCCAAAAATGAAGTTTTTTTGGGGGGGCGTATTTTTTTTCTTGTATCTAAATTTCTGCAAATTGTGATTTGAGTTTCTAAATCTCCCTTTTTAGCCATCTACTCTACCAGTGATTTTACAAGGGGTATTTAATGTATGCACATTTGCACAACAATCATACTGATTGAAATATTGTCATGAGTCACGACATTTACTGCTTATTATTTTCATTTAGATTGGAATGCGAAAATAATTTAAGTCTTCCATTCATTCATGCAATTTTGTTGTTTTTTTTTTCAAAAGCTTTAATTTGATTTTATTATGATCAGCATTTCTGAAATCTTAATGATCTACATATAATGAGACTTATTCATTTTTCAGGGAGGGAAATCCAATGAGGACGTTGCAAGCGCCGGCCCCCTCCCCCAAAAAACAGCTCATATTTGAATTCACCGCTCTTGAAAAGCGAGTAGAGTAGTATGTACTTACTACTTAGAGAGGTTAGAAAGGTTGATTTAACAAAATGAGTTGGTATTCGCGTATTCAGCACTCTCTAAAACGTATAAAACAATACTTATGTCTCTTAATATTTGACATTTTTTTTTTACGTTTCAAACTTGTTGAACTTTGTACCCCTTTCCTCTCTCCCATTGACTTTGCAAATCCCATTCATTATTTTATAATTCGTGAGCAAGTATGCTTCGATTTTTTTTCAAGATTTTCAATTAATGCACGGAAAAAAAAAAGTATAGGTAATTTTTATTATTTTAGCACAATAACCGGATCCCATTCGAAAATACAGTAGAATTTATTTTAGAACTTGGTATTTTCAACTGGTCACACAAAATTATTTTTAATGTGATGGCATGGTAAAAATTATTCCTCTATAATGACTTTTACTGTACCATGATAGTAAAAATTACACGAACCAATAATGTAAAAATTAATGTGTGGTAAAGAAAGAAATACTCCACTTGAAGTAATTTTTACTATTTGAAAAGTAAAAATTATTCTATCGTAATAATTTTTACTATATTTCAATAGTAAAAATTACTCGAACCAATTGTGTAAAGATTATTAGGCGTTTAAGTAAAAAATGCTCGTTTTGAGATAATTTTTACTGTTCGAGAAATAAAAAGTACTTGTGGTGAGGTAATTTTTACTTTTGAGCAATGATATCAATTTTCAAAATGAAATTTTAAAAAATTAAAATAAAGGGGAAGGGATGTGCAATTTTGAATTTTTTTTGCACCGTTGGGTTCTACTCGATGTGGAGGAATTTTGACAATTTTAATCTCTTACGAAAATTTCCTAACCTAATGACCTAACGGGGAATCGAACCTGGTACCCTACGGTTTCCTAACTACCTAACTTGACTACTCGGCCATGACCACGCTACTTATGAATGAGGATTAAAAGAACATATTAGATTGCAAGCGTGGTGCTATTTCAAATCACATTACTTACTATTTATTGCGTGCAGTTTGATTTGATAGCGCTTTTTCACATGTTTGTGTGTGTACTTTCTGTGTTGCTGGTATATCATACTCATAGATGTGCCATTTGGTGTTTGATTGATTCAAATATTTATATAATACATACGTAATTTCTGTTTTATTTCATAACATTCCAGTGTACAGACTAATTTTATTGTTTAAAAGCTTGTGTTGGGAATTCGAGGTTTTTATCAAAGTAGATCGTATATTTTGTTTTCGCAGTTTGAAAAAGTTGTTCAACAAATGTTGAATTAAACTGAAGTTGAACCTGCTTAAAGAGAAATAAGAATCGGAAACATGGCGACAGATTTTGAATTATTCTTGTTTACATTTTTACAAAATATCTACGAAGGATGTATGACGAAGTATAAGTAATAAACTACATAATACTAGTCTGAGCAAAAAAAATTTGTGAAAAAATTGCATATGTAGGTAATTTCATTGGTTGACAAATCGTTTAAAATTCAATTTGGCCGCAGTCAACTATTTTTAAACTCAAAAGTTGGAGTTTTCTAATCGTATTTGCGTAATAATAAGATTGCTACTCGTAAATAAATCAACAACAAAATCGCGTCGAATCGTTAATATCGAAAATATTTTTTGAAAAGGGGTAAAAAATAGAAAAAAAAAGGCAAATACCTATTCTAACAGTTAGATTAGAAATTTAATAGTTGAAGGAATTTGAAACAAAACTAATTAAATTTTATTTTTGGATGGGAATTCAATCACATTAAAAAAAAAGTTGAATTCTAAAAAGAAAAATAATAATTCAATGCAAAATAATTTTGAAAATACGTTATATTTTCAAATATTTTAAACCAGATTAAGCAGGAAAACAAAAACTTTGAAACGGAATCCCAATTCAATCTAAACTTTTTTGATCTATAAGTATAGGCTATGCTGATCTTGAAACAATAAAATTGATTCTTTTCAGAATTCTGAACAAAACGCTTACAAGGAAAATAAAAAAGGTCAATTTCAAAATGTCAAAAAATTCCAACCTTTAATTGGATTTCAAAAAAATGGATACTTGGGTCTAAGTAAAAACAGATGTTTCAAAATTTAATTAAAAAAAAAAAAAAAAAAAAAAAAAAGGTACCTATACTTAGTCAGGGGGCCTGCATAAGGATCACATGCACCCCCCTGCCGATTCTCCGGGACAACTTTTTTCTTAAAGGGGAAGTCCTAAGGAACATTTCTAGCCCTTGTCCTCAAAAAAAAAGTGGTCCTACTTACAAAATGGCGGCCATTTTGATTGACAGGTCAGCCGAAATCGCAGGTTTTGCGTTCCAACATAGGACTTTCACGGAATTTTTTAAACCGTACAAAGGTAGATCGAAAGAGCAGGCAAAAATTCATCACCTGTCAAAATTTCAAGTGTTAAAGTGCCTTTTTCGATTTTTGGTGAATTTTCAAAAATCTAATTTTGGCCAAAATGTGAGAAAAAAATCAAAATTTTACCAAATTGACCTAGAAATCTGAAATTTGAGATATGTCCTATTTTCGACCTGCCAAATCGATTGGAAACTGTTTCAAACCGTTTTGAGCAGTTCTGGAGCCTCCAGCAGATTTTTGAAACTCGAAATTCTCTCAAAATTTCATCAAATGGAGTTGGAAAGCCGAAATTTATTCTGCAAACTAATTTCAATACGCTATGAAGTCGACTGCAGGTGATTTTCAAGTCGTTTTGGAGCCTCCAGCAATTTTTTGAAAATTACTGGAGACTCCAGCAGATTTTTGAAACTTGAAATTTCCCCAAAATTTCATCACATGGAGTTGGAAAGCCGAAATTCATTTTACAAACTAATAGGGTTAGCAAGTCAAAATTTACTCTGCAAACTAATTTCAATACAATATGAAGTCGACTGCATGGTGGTTTCAAGTGGTTTTGAAACTTCCAGCTACTTTTTCGAAATTTCAATTCTCCTAAACGCGATGAAACTTTTCAAAAAGTCACTGGTGGCTCCAAAATTACTTCAACTCGCTTGAAGTCGTCTTCAGAAGGTGTTAAAATTGAAGTGCAGAGTTAATTTCAGCTTGCTAACCTTATTTTGATGAAATTTTGGAGAAATTTCTGGACCCTCCAGTAATTTTCAAAAAATCGCTGGAGGCTCCAAAACGACTTGAAAATCACCTGCAGTCGACTTCATATTGTATTGAAATTAGTTTGCAGAGTAAATTTCGGCTTGCTAACCCCATTTGATGAAATTTTGAGAGAATTTCGAGTTTCAAAAATCTGCTGGAGGCTCCAGAACTGCTCAAAACGGTTTGAAACAGTTTCCAATCGATTTGGCAGGTCGAAAATAGGACATATCTCAAATTTCAGATTTCTAGGTCAATTTGGTAAAATTTTGATTTTTTTCTCACATTTTGGCCAAAATTAGATTTTTGAAAATTCACCAAAAATCGATTTTCTCACATTTTGGCCAAAATTAGATTTTTGAAAATTCACCAAAAATCGAAAAAGGCACTTTAACACTTGAAATTTTGACAGGTGATGAATTTTTGCCTGCTCTTTCGATCTACCTGTGTACGGTTTAAAAAATTCCGTGAAAGTCCTATGTTGGAACGCAAAACCTGCGATTTCGGCTGACCTGTCAATCAAAATGGCCGCCATTTTGTAAGTAGGGCCACTTTTTTTTTTGAGGACAAAATACCCTTGCAATTATGTACATCTTTTACAAATTATTTTTTACAGTAAAAAAAAACGCGAATTGATATCAGTAAAAATTACCTACTTTGAATTTTGTAAAAAAAAAAATACTATTTAGAATAGGTGGTAATTTTTACTTTTAGCGCAAATTAAAGTGAACTTGAATGATTTTTACTATGAGAACGGTAAATTTTACATGATGTTAGGTAAAACGTATTTTTTGGCCGACATGTAGGCCTATTAATATTGACACAGTAATTCGTGTTTTCCATGTAGTAAGAATTACTCTCACAATGCGTAATATTTACTTAGAAATAATAGTAAAAATTACTTTTATAACTGAGTAATTTTTACTTGGGCAGAATAGTGAAACTTTACTATCCGTGAATAGTAAAAATTACTGTTACAATCCCAACAGATAATACCACCTGGTGCAGTACTTTTTATTCAATCATACAATTTTATTTTTTACTAGAACAGAATAGTAAAAATTTACCATCCGTAAATAGTAAAAATTACATTGAATTTTGTGAAAAAAATACTATACAGAAAAGTAATTTTTACTTTCATCACGAATTGAACCACACGTTGAGTGATTTTTACTATGAGATTAGTAAATTTTACTATGAGGTTTGTAAATTCTACCTAATTTTGGGTAAAATATATTTTTTGGCGGACATTTATTATTTTTTAACGGGTAATTTATGTTAAAATTTTTTTCCGTGTGGGTCCGAAATTTGGCAAGTTTCTGAAAATTTAGTTTTCAAAAATACTCAACTTTGATTTTTTGAAACGTTCGGCGAATATTTTTGAAATTACATTCAAATTTGGGAATCATGATGAGTAATTTCAGTTGCTGAAAAAAATGAACTTCATCTTACCTGCTCCTAGAGGGTTAAATTGAAAGGATTTTTGTCTTCCTGAATGTGAGGAACTTACAGGTAAAAAATTTCTGAGCAAAACCGGAGGACTTGAACCCAAAACTGGGTTGAGTTGACATTGAATCAGTCCTTTTTTTTATTAGCACGTGAAGATAAAAAGGGGTGGATCGCAAAAAATAATTTTTTGCATGCAAGTTCCTCACATTAAGAAAAACGAGAATCTTTTCAAATCAATCCACTTGGAGTAGGTAGGTCGGATTTATTTTTTTTCAGCAGTTGAAATTTCTCGTCATATTCCCAAATTTGTAAGTACATAATTTTAAAAATACCCATTTAACATGTCTACAGTTCGAGTTGAACATTTTTGAAACCCTAATGGTGGCCCTTGAGTCGAGAAGATATAAATGGGTCTCTAAAGGGAAGGCATTCTCGAAAAATTGTAGTTTTTTCGCACTAACTCCTATCCAACCTGTTTTAGAAAAATTTACCCACTTCAAAAAGATTGTATTTGAGATTTTGCGTCGATCTAAGCCATTGCCATTCAAATCCCAAACTTCTCTTATGATCTTACTCAGCGGCTGAAAATTTGCAATTCACTTATTTTTGGGTGAATTCGTCTTTGAAAATGATTTTTTTCTCTCAAATTTCGCATGAAATTACACCAAAACATCGAAAAATATAATTTCTAGGGCTGGGGAAATGTTTTGGATCACAGTGGTGCCAATTTTTGGATTATTATTGCCAATTTTTAAAAATCGAGAGAAATTGTCAAAAACTTGGAATAGGTACCTATCAAATTTTTTCGCTTTTTAAAAAATGGACATAATGACCAAAAAATTTGGCATCACTTCATTCCAAAATATTTCTACTATTTCAAAAATGGTGTCTTTTGGCGTTTTGGCATAATCAAAGCAAAATGTTTCAGTTTTATTTTTATTTTACGTATTATTGGGCCATATAGAGCTACTTATAGGCTAGAGGCTCGCATTGACAAGTGAAAAACTTGAGATTAGGTTACATAGGAAATAAAGTCAAGTACAATCAATATACATTTTGAGTGGTTTCAAATTTTGTTATCTAATTTTGAGGAAAGTAGAAATTTAATAACATCGTCTGTACGAGAACAGTCTTGGAAAAATACGACAATGCAAAGTATTGTACGATGCGAATGGGGGTAGCGTGTGTAATGAACTTCTTCTTGATCCTGAGAACTCCGTGATATCGACTTGTTCGGAGAGCATAGCGACGCACTGTAATGCTGCCATTGCACAGCCTGTGTTTGTTTGAATATTTAATTCCTCAGGCTTAAATGCAACAATATTTTTTAATTATACCGTTCATAGTTGAATTTTTTTGCAAAAGTCAATTTCCACATGTGTAGGGTGTCATATCATGGATCTTAGGGCTCTATTGAGAGCTGACACCACCCCTTTAAATTTTGAACAACTTTTTTCATCTAAGCCTCCTAGACTCTTCAGTAGATAATCATCCCATCCAACCTGAAAAAAATTTTAAAAAATAAGAAGAATTGTGTGTCCTGTCTCCTATGGTTTGTTTGGTTTTCTGAGGTGCTGATTTCAAATTTCTGTGCGTGATTTCTTGATACGAATCTCTTGGACCTTATCATAAAATGCTCCATCGAAGAAATCTTACGACCAAATGAAATTTCAAGTCCTATTGTAAGGTCCAAAAAGCTGCAGGAGCAGCTACCTAAGAAAAATGTCTAATGTTTGGGTGCTAAAAAAGACTGAGATGTTAAAAATAGGTACGTTGTATTCAATACAAATAGTACAGTTACTCGAACCGAGCACATACTAGCAATAAACGCAACAAAGTATAGTGCATCGAGACGAGATCTACAAAAGGGGAAAGATTTTGTGTTTAGAGTATCCGAGGAGTTGGTAGTACCGCGAAAATGTATATAAATCGTGCGGCGAAGGTGAAATTGCAACACGTAAACGTGTAATTTTTTTCCCTTGTTCGGGGTGAAATTTAATAAAGAGAAGGTATACACACCTCGTACTCGTATTGCAGATGATGGAATGGGAAAGGGGGGAGGCTGTATATATGGTAGTAAATTTTTTAGCGTTTTCGTTTTTCGAATGATGCTTGAAGTAGACCCTACGAGAGCATAGAGCTTTCGTATCTAGGAAGAAAGATATTTGTTGATGGGGAAGAGAAAGAGGAAGGGGATAAGGGGTTTCTCGCGAATGTGTCAGTTCGTGTGAGGTTGTCGTTTGTATATACGAGTATATTTTAGGTAGTTGGAATTAGTAAGTCAAATCACGCACGTGGGCGCTTCTACTGTGTATCTTGATAGGTATACCTATATTTTGGTGTAGATATAGGCGTAGTAGTACGTAGGTATAAGTGAAAAACGATGAGATAAGTTAAAGGGTATATCGTAGATGCTACCTAGATGCCATAGGGGTGACAATAACACCGACTACAACTAGATTACCAGATCTAGTGCAGTTCAAAGGGGTAGTAGTAAGTATAGATGTGCTTACGTAGGAGTGTACTTTGACAACACCCTGTAGCGGATTAGAAACGTGTCTTCGACGGTAATAAATAAAATCTTCACGCTCGCTAAGTTTATTCTTTAACAAGTTCGCTGCTCGTATCTTTATGAAATGAAGCCGTTAATCTGCTTTTGTCACTGTGTTATTCTCGCAACCTTACACGACACCTTAAATCACCCTCTTCATAACACACTGCTGCGGCGAGAGGCGTTTTTCAGCAATAAGGCAAACGCATTTGGAATTTTTCTTTTATTCTATCTCGTTTATAGTTACGTTGGGTTTTTCATCTCTGTACGACTATATATACGAGGTTTTGTAGCTCTTTGTTTTTCTCATCAACTCTGTGGCATGGTACCGTTCGACTTCATCCTCATACGACTGGTAATTTTTCTCGAAATGAAATTTCCGCCATGTACAATTTCAACGAACCGAGTCGCATGAAGAAAGAAAGAGACGCGAGATTCTAAAAAATTACCTAGTTTTCTTATAAATGTAGGTAAAGAAGGTACTACGAGTTTAGGTTTTTTTTTGTTTCTCGTTCTCCTTCGTTTTCTTACATGGTACCTACCTACGTTTCGGAGCTTCCCTCATCCAGTCTTGTAAAAATTACTTTGAGAAATAGTCTCGTGAAATTTTCCACCTTAATGAGCTCTATAATGGACATTTTTATTATTCAAATGTAATCCGAGGTGTGTTTTGTACGACGACGTAGGTACGTACGTACGAGTATGATGCCGGCGATGGAAAGCGTCTCGACTACACGTTAAATTTTCATTTATATTATTATGTTATTCGCCATTAATTTAAATTTAAAACAAAGTCAATGTCGGATGCTGCTGCATGTTCGAAAACTTAATTTAAATTTTTTCCAGCGTGTAGTATTTTCACGCTCGTTCGTCGTCACTTCGTCAGTCAAATCGTGTACCTGGGTTGGTTGGGGGTAAGTTCGTCGTCGACGTCGTCGTGTTGTTGATGATACGAGGTTTAATTATGCACGAAGCGATGAGTAATTTTATCCAAGATGAGAATATGAGCGAATTAAGGTACTCGTATATGGTCGAGAGCAGAAATTGCCATTGTTTCGGCAGCCGAGTTACATAACATTTTCATTATCTCTCAGAGATGTAATGGAACTTTTGCTCCAGGTTTGGTGTCATTTATCTCGAGAAAAACATGTGTTCGGATTTCAGATGGAAGTTGATGAATTTGGATAGCTTAAGGTTCCTTTATACGAGCAATAGACAATTTTTACAGAAAAAACGTGGATTTTTTCAAACTCAATTTTATAGACTTTTGATCCTCTAAACTTGGGAAAAAAATTTAAAAAATTTCTTATAAATTCTGATGATTACCTATTCACTTTGATAAAAAGTTCTTAATTTTATATTTTGTTTACCAGTCCAAATAAAAGCTAAAATATTTGAAGAGTGATATTCCAAAACTCGCTTTGTCCATTTTCACAACTTTTCAGGAAAGAGGAAAAACAGTTTCCCTTTAAACGGGTAAATTGGCTTTTTAGGCGAGTTTAGCACTTTATTTGGGTGGATTTATGATGTAGGAGTGTAGGTATACATTTCATCCACTAAATACTGCTGAAAAAAATTTCAATAAAAATGGATAAAGCGCATTTTGGAAGATTATTTTTTAAATTCTTTTTAGCGAATTGGCTATTTAGGTGAGTTTAACACCTCATTTTGGTAGGTTGATGATGTAGGAATGTGAGTTACTACTTCATCTACCAGGTACCGCTGAAAAACGCACTTTGATAAAAATGGACAAAGCGAGTTTTGGAATATCACTCTTCATTTCAACTTTTACTTGGAAAAATTCCATGGACATGAATACTGCATATGTATGAATACCTCCATTTGAATCCATGCATTTAATTTTTCTGTGGAACTTTTCCATTGCCACTATAAAGGAAGCATTAGAGATGATAGAAATTGTGGGAAGGTGTTTTTACACCAATTGGAGAGAAAAGAGGGAATCTGTAAAGAAAAGTACAAAATTTCAGATCAATCAGCAGAAATCAAGAACTTCCTTGCAATCAGGCTATCGTTGTACCATTTTAGGGAATTATAGCATGATGATTTATAAAATTAAATTTGATGGGAAGTGAGGTGACATTGTTGTCCTAAATTATTAAGCATTTGCTAATGCTGATTTCTTTACTTTCATACTGCTCCAAAGTTGTTTTTAGAAATTTGTGTTTCTCCTTCATTTCTTTTCTGACGTAATTTAATTCCTTTTCTTGCTCTACCTGCAGTATGATGTCAACTATGGTATGATTATTCAGATGTGGGTGGTAGAATTGACCATTGAAATACAAGTGAGAACTTTCCACTGCATTTGTTGTATGGGGACAAGAATCTGGTTCAGTTGCCCAAATATCAAGTGGAAAAGTCGATAGTTTCTATTATTAGACGAGGCGCTAGCTTACGTGACGTATGCACTTTGAGGTGCTCGAGGTCTGATGGCTGATTATTGTAGAGGACATTTCCCTTGATTAAAAAAGTGATGTTGTCGCCTCCTCACGTGGTCCACATTTTTGCTAGGGGGCCAAAACCCCCTCATTTTTCGGTTTTTCGCAATTTTCTCAAAAACGGTTGCATTTAGAGATGAAATACCTCAGAGGAAAAATGTAGAGCATCAAATTTCCTACCAAAAATGTTCTATGCACCTTTTCCGTATGTGTGATAGTTTTTGAGATATGGATGATTGAAGTTACGCCACGAGCGCATACACGTGTACATGTATTAGGTAAGGTTACGCTATATGCGTAGTACAGCAAAGTAGCAATTCAATATCAAACAAATTGCAGTACAAGTTTTATTTTAGGTTTATTTCTTACAAGAAAGCCCACTGTAATCATATTGGGAATTCCTCATAATCCGCCCCCTTCCCCCTAAATCCACTAAGTACTTTTAAGAATTCAGCTCTTGAAATCAAGTTTTTTGCTTTCGGTGCAAGTATATCTACTTGCATATATGAAAAATTCCTACAAATAACTGTTTACAATTTTTCAATTTTTTCGTATGTCCCATAGGAAGGCAGTGGTTTGGTCTGGGGAGAGGGGATCTCACGAAGAGTGTTTGAATACGAGTACATGTACCTATGTATGCATATATTTGGTGCGCCAAGACCTTTACAAGCATATACATCTCAAAGCTTACGTGCTATGTACTTATGTTTGTACCTGGTGACCAAAGCGTCCTCTCAGGGGGCTGGTACCTTTACCACCCCTCCACCATTTGCGATTTTATTCCAAAATTCTCGATTTTTAATTCCTTTCCTTTGAAATTTTTACAATAAAAAAAAAACCTTAAAACCCGTTCCATTCATTTTTAATGAATTCTATAGCTAGAGAAATATGTTTCAACGAATCATAGAGATTTGTGAGATGTGTTGAAAAGAAAATGAAAAGTTCCTTCTGTTCTACTTCAAAAATGCAAAAAATCAATGCTGTAACAACATTGCATTTTGATCTGTTGGCGTGAAAATTTTATGTACGAAACTTCTTCCAAGATTTCCGTAAAAGAGCTACAAATTTTAAAACTTTTCTCTCAACCTCTCTAGACAACATTAATTCTATTTTTACAAGATAAAGGAGAAAAGTATTGATCATTTTCGTTTTTGTAATCAAATAGAAGATTGTAGGGGAGAGGTACCAGCCCCCTGAGAGGACTCTTTGGTCACCAGGTACAAACATGAGTGCATAGCACGTAAGCTATGAGATTTATAAATGCTTGTAAAGGTCTTGGCGCACCAAATATATGCATACATAGGTACATGTACTCGTATTCAAACACTCTTCGTGAGATCCCCTCTCCCCAGACCCAACCACTGCCCTCCTATGGGACATACGAAAAAATTGAAAAATTGTAAACAGTTACTTGTAGGGATTTTTCATAATATGCAAGTAGATATTATACTTGTACTGAAAGCAAAAAACTTGATTTCAAGAGCTGAATTCTTAAAAGTACCTAGTGGCTTTAGGGGGAAGGGGGCGGATGATGAGGAAATCCCCATATGATTACAGTGGGCTTTCTTGTAAGAAATAAACCTAAAATAAAACTTGTACTTACTGCAATTTGTTTGATATCGAATTGCTACTTTGCTGTACTACGCATATAGCGTAACCTTACCTAATACATGTACACGTGTATGCGCTCGTGGTGTAACTTCAATCATCCATATCTCAAAAACTATCACACATACGGAAAAGGTGCATAGAACATTTTTGGTAGGAAATTTGATGCTCTACATTTTTCCTCTGAGGTATTTCATCTCTAAATGCAACCGTTTTTGAGAAAATTGCGAAAAACCGAAAAATGAGGGGGTTTTGGCCCCCTAGCAAAAATGTGGACCACGTGAGGGGGCGACAACATCACTTTTTTAATCAAGGGAAATGTCCTCTACAATAATCAGCCATCAAACCTCGAGCACCTCAAAGTGCATACGTCACGTAAGCTAGCGCCTGTACTATATGCAGTGGCAGTGGTCTAGAAGGTGATCTGGAAGTGTCATGTCAGCATGGGTGCTGAATGAATGTAATGATATCAATATGTGCTGAGACTTATTGCAGATAATCACTCATTCAATGAATTTTCACATTGTAGCACTGTGACGAACATGAATGAATTGCTTATATGTACTTATTCATGTGTGCTGTATCAATGTTATGGCCCATTCAATGAATCTTGAAAAGCTGGGAAACCTACACAATTGCACATATGTGCGCAAACGAGTTGTGGCCACTATTGCTACTCTATGCGTAAACTACCTCTACCTACCTTGGGTCATTTTTGGCCATTTGTGCACAAACGAGTTACAACCCAAATAGCTTCTGCTATTGTTCAGCACACAATATCTTTGATCAACCACCAGTTATGTAAAGAACACAATGATCAAACAATATACTTACTGTTCAATGCTCACATATTCCACCCACAAGCTAATAAAGTCTCAAATAATTTTTTCAAGATCTAACAAACATTAAAATATTATTAATGAATTATATCAAGTTTTTTATTGAAAAAATTATATTATGTACATACATTTTAATAACGATTAATTCAGTGCCAGCAATAGTGGTTAAACTTGAATTAAAAATTGAATAAGTACATACATAAACTAGACTTTATCAACTTATTGAAAATTTAAATTGTTTTAATTGATTAAATTATAGTAAGATTGAAATTATTTAAAACAGAATTCTTAAAAGAATTTTAATGATAAACTAAAGAGTCTTTATTGAATTGACCGTGTAGAAATAATTGCTTACTTCTGGGTGACAAAATCATCTGAGCTTGTATAATAATGTTGATTCTTAATTTGTGAGTTTGAAAATACCTCATCGACAAACAAACTGCTTGAAAAAAGTGGATCTAAGGTCATTTAGTACTATACAATGATTTCATGATTCCATCAGAGTGTTCTTTTGATCAGCTTTATAAAATGTTGTGCATTTCTGCCACCATTTGTTCTGGATTAATAATCTGAAACCCCCTCACTAAAAAAAAAAACACAAATAAAACAAGAAAGAAATAATAAAATGAAAAAATTCAAATTTTTTTTTACAGAAATGGATGTAATCCAAAATGAAAATGGAAACTAAAAGCAACCAAAATTAAAACATACACTGAAAACTAAGTGAAATACCTCAAAATGAAAATAAAAAATCATCTTCACAACTTAGAATCTAGGAATGAAGTTAATTGTGAAAAAAACTTACTTTGAATCCAAAAAACTTCACTTTGGAAAAATTACGCTCCTCAAGGCTGCTCACTCCCGCTTGTAAGAATTTGAAAGCATCAAGCTGAAAATATTTTTTCTCACTTCAGAATGTGATTTTTTATTTCATGTGACTCAGAAACGACTACAGTTAAAAGAGCTGAGGTTTGTGGTAAACAAAGTAGTGCATTCAATATAAATAGGTATTAATAAATGATCATGCATTTTGACATGTGAGCAGGAAAGCCCAAAAAAGTAAAAAAAAACGTGAGGAAATGTCCACGTTCTCATCGTTTTTGTCATTTATATCAAAAACTTTCCAGTACAACCCATAATTTTTTAACCTGTTTTTGTTAGAACACTGTCAGTGGAATATGTTTGTAACATCTCAAAGTAATAATATGTAGCATTTTTGGAAATTTTTTCATGTCTTTTTCTAAATTGTAAATGCCAGCATTATTCAAGTACTTAATTAAGATAAAGAGTTGGTGTTCGCGGAATATGAAAGAGGAAACATTCTTCCACCATAAACAGGTAAAAAAATGTGGTGGGTTGTAATGGCAAAGTTTTTGATAAATGACAAAAATTACAAATAAGTGGTCATTTTTACACGTTTTTAAAATCCTTTTTTGGCAAACTGTAGGCTTTCTTATTCACATGTCTAGATGCAAGACCACATCATTAAAATCTACATTGAATGCGCTATTTTTTTTTTTTTACAGTAATTGAAAATCACATTTTGATATGAGAAAACTTTTTTTTCAATGGAGTCTTATCCAGCCCCTGCGACCCGCAACATGTTTGAGTGATTTCTTTGCTATTAGATACAATTTTGTGAGAATGTGAAAGGAATATCATTTACCTCACATTTAAAGCACTTGTGATAATATTAATCAAAGAGTGAAGATTGTAACCAATGTGTATACCTTTAAATTGTCAAGATTTGCTCAGGTTTTAGATTTCAACGTTTCTTCATTATCATTTTTTTTAAATTTAGAAAATCATTCCAATGATGAGTTTGCTCCTTCAATTCTAAAATTAGACAACATTTTTATCTTGAAATTTTTTTAAGCAAACAACGAAAATATAAGGAAAATTTATGTCCAAATCTGGTTTCAAGACATCTATCAACTTGATCGAACATCCTGTATTTGAGGAAGTACATACATGCATTATGTGTAGTACTGTACTTAAATATTTGGTGTCGCCTACGTATAAAATATGTACCTACTCGAGACTACGGGCAGTTAATCAAAACACCCTGTATAATATAGATATACTGTACAGTAATGTGGTATATAGAAACGGTATAAATTTACGACCATTTAATTAAATACTTTCATTTTATTTTGTTTCAGGTGAGTACCACACTACCCTGTACCAAGTATCAAAATTCACGCACGCATTTCATTGTTTTAAATCGCCGGTAACCGCCCTTCCGCTGTACCCCCTCCTCAGCAATGGTGTAGGGTGAGTTATACACAATAAAAATTTATATTTCACATTCTTTTCCAAACGAACATATTTTTCCTTCGAATGAAAAATTAACAGCACACCAGGAATTACACAATAAAAATCCAAACGTCAAATAAAACGAATATTTAGCCCGACAACGAGAACGACGCGACACATGGAAAAAAGAAACGCGGACCGGTAGAAAAATTGAAAAAAATAAAAACAGAACAAAAAAGTAAACACAAAATAAACTAATCGTTGACCTGTCTGGGAAACAATCTAGAATGTGACCGAGCACGCGATTATATGACAACCGAAACGTAACTATACGAGCCATGCTAATAAGGGAAGTGCTCTGAACCCTTTATTTTTTCTCCCCGGAGAGCGTATTTAATATAGATTAAACTCTTCGTGTTTTCCATGGTCGACTTTAGAGAGCTAACTTTATGTAGTTTATATCACAACTGTCCAGCTCCACCGCACCGAATGCTGTTAGCAAATCGAATCTAATCGCAATATAAATACGCTCCATAGCGGTAATCTGTAGGTACATTTATACTCATATTGTTTCTAATAAGATATTACCGCCACCGTTGCCCTCGCTGTGATAAAATGTTGGATATTTTTAATCCTACGGAGGAAGATACGAATCGCTTATAGGCTTATAGAAGCAAGTTGCGGAAGAGTAGTTTTATATGAGAGATTTTCTATCGCGTCGTGTGTTTTCTAGAGGCATTTCCAGTGCAATTTTCAACTTGTCGGATTTTCATTTCTCTTGCATCGTATCTATTAAAAGGTAAACTTGATGGGTGGAAAAATGGCCTGAAGTTTGAAATTAGGCTAAATACCACCTGAAAATGTAAATTAGGTTGCGGTGGTGGTTTTACTAATTCAGCGAAATGTGGTATATTTATGTAAGTCTCTGTTTCAATTTTCCATTATATTTTGGGGACCACTTTTGATGAGTAAGCATAAGAGTAATTTTAAGGTCCTGTTTTTTTCTTCTGGCAAACTTGAAACTTGATAAAAAATTTGAAAGTGTTTTGATTTCTAAAATAAAATTCAAACTACATACATAGAAATTAAGAATTCATAAATCACGTTGTGATTTGGGATACCCTGAGATTGAAATTGTCTAAAAATCATTAAATGCGGAATTTTTTAGAATTCTTCAATTTTTTTTGGAAATTTTTTTCTCAAAAAACGACGGATGTTTTCAAGGGGAAAAAATACATATCAAGTGAAAAATAATTCTATGATAAAATTTCCAAACCTCGTGTGCGTTTTCAATTTTGAAAAAATTTCGGTTCAAAATTTGAGGATCGCAATGAAATTGATTGAAAAATTACAATTTTATGAATATCAACAAAACTTTCATTCTATTTTGTTGATTGGAACCCCCTCCCTCCAATCAAACGCTAAAAAATAAAACTTTAGATAACATGTTATCTAACTGCAAAATTTAAGGAACGAATGTCAACATAGGACAGTGAACGATTTTTGAACAATGGAGTTTTCTTGGTCCTTCTTATTTCACTGAAGACTGCTGAAGAGTGTTTTTGCTCATGTTTGAACCAAATAAAAAATTGAAGAAAAGGGGGAAGGTTAAGAAATATCCAATCTAACTGCTTCTCGAACTTTCAAGCTGCAGATGTGAACCTTTCTAAGGGTTGTAAATCTAAAATTGTTGGTGTATTTATTCGAGTCCATTTCGCCATCATTTGGATATTTACTTTTTCAAGATTTAAAAAAACCAAAAAACGTGTTTAATAGCCACTTTATTTCCTGCTACTTATGAGGGTTATGGCAAAGTATTGAAATACAAGATAGGTAGGTCTAGTAAGTCTGTATTGAGCTTAAGCTCAGAAGTTCTGATCTTTTTTCTTTTCTTTAAAAAAAATAAAATAAAAGCCAATTTAAAAAAATCATTTTACCATAATGTGTGGCTTAATTGAAATGCTGAATACTTTGTCGTGTTGTGTCTGATCTAGATGGACTACTTTAATCAAGACTAAATCGAAAATGTATGTCCCGTGCGTAAGTGCATTTTTCGATTTTTGGCGAATTTTTTATAGCAAAATTTGGGCCAAAAACACAAAAAAATCAGAATATTAGCAAATTGACCTAAAAAAAGCGGAAACTCGATGTACGTATCCTATTCTCGAATTCTTAAATGGTTTCAAACCGTGTTGAGCAGTTCAGAGCCTTTGATAGATTTTTGAAAATTGAAATTTCCACAAAATTTTAACTAATGAAGTTTCAAGTTGAATTTTACCGTATTCCAATACCTATTTCAACATGCTGGGTTGATTGGAGGCGATTTCTAGCTTTTGAGGTCTTCAGCCATGAGTTAAAAATTGCAGTTTTTTCAAAAGTGCCGTAAAAACAGTCCATATGAAAGCGATTGGTGCTTGTTAGCGACCTATTTGATCGATTATATGCATAATTTCCCGGGTTTTCTTTCAGTTCTGGATCTAAAATCTATCATAGCTGAACAATGTACGGTTTCGAACTGGCAGTAATCGATTTTGGAAAAATTGTGTGGTATCGATCATAGGTCACTGACAACTGACAAGCACCAATCGCGTTTATACAAGTGCCAAAGTTGATTTGGAAAGTTTTTATGGCATTTTTTAAAAATAGGAATTTCCAGTATTCGGCTGGAGGCTCCAGAACGACTTGAAACTTCCTTCAATTGAATCAGCATTTTAAAATCAGGCTATAAAAAGTAAATTCCAGCTTTCCAACGTCATCTGGTAAAAATTTGTGGAAATTTCAATTTTTTAAAATCTGCTATGCTGGAAACTCTAGAGCTGCTCTAAATGATTTGGAACTGTTTCCAATCGATTTGGGTGATCGAAATAGGATGGGGGGAATGAGTTGATGTTGCGGACACTTTTTTGAAAAATTAATTTTTGAGCTTCCAGTGGTAGTTTAGGGTCCAGTTAATAAGACGACCTCAAAATATGCTCCTTTGAGCACATTTTAGGACTGTAACAATTTTTTTGTTTCATTAGGCCTTTGGGGGTTAATTTCTAACAAATGCTTTATGCGGTGTCCGAAACAGGCGCCCCCTCCATTCCCCTACACACCAAACTTCAGCTTTTCAAGTGAATATGATGAAATTTTCATTTTTCGCATTTTTGGCCCTTTGATTTTTAAAAATTCACCAAAAATTGGAAAATGATGTATTTTTGTATGATTTTTTGATTCAACTTTTTTGTCTGGTTCGAAAATGTTCCTGCCAGTTGGATACCCCTTCACCCTTGTCAGTGTGATGAATCTGTTGCTATTTCTGAATAATTCGAAGATTTTGTTGACACTGGGAGCACAACTTACAATAGCTCTTACTCATCCACCAAATATTGTGTGAGATTTGCTTCAGGGATCCTTTTACGTATAAGTACCCATTTTGTATGAAATTCTTTTCAAAAATTCTCTTTTTATTTGGGAATATTCTTTTTAAAAATATACCTTCCACAAAAAAAGGCTTTCGTAGTTCTGCCGGCGTAATAAAGCATAAATGTAGATTTCTAGGTACCTACACTTACTACCTATTTGTGTATAGGTACCTGTTCGTATGTATATCGATGACGACGACGACGAAGAAGACGACTTATTATTACGCTTTATATGTATACTTCGTATAAGGATTTCGCCGGCGAATATACGTACGCATCCAAGTCGATAACCTGAGGCTGTTCTTATTTATGTATATACTATAGCACTAAGTAGGTTGTATAAACCGATGCGTATGAGTATTCCTTCGTATAACATACTCGTACACAATACTCGAAGGCGACGACGACGACGGTGTGTATTTATTATGCGGTAACCGCTGAGTGAGAAAATTGAACGATATAGAGAGATGCGGAGCGAGTAAACTTATACACGTGAGTATGTATGTGTATAATTTGGCTTCTAAAATGTTGTTCGATAACTGCTGAATAAACAAGCCTAACGCCACTTATCGGTTTCTCGAGCGTATGTTTTCATTGGAAACGCTCGTCTTCTTTTTACGCGTTTGTGTATACAATATACGTAGATATTTTTTAAGGGTGGAAATTTCATTTCTCTACCAATAATGGTGGTGGAGGCTTTTCATGTACCTACGTAGAAAGACGACGTGAAACATACTTGCTGCGTACCTACTTACTCACGCAGTAGCGAGTAGCTTGTATGTAAAAGTGGCGGACATTTTGATACATGTGTGAAGACTGTGGTAAAATATGTACATATACAGCTATTTAACTATACAGTTACCTACTTATATGGTATTGAATAAAATGAAAACAAATATTTCAACGAGATGCTATACTTACGGTACAATATTCGAGTTAAAATGTTGATAGCATTTGTCGAAGAATGGTAAGTGCTTGGGAACCATTTAGAGAAGAAAAAGACTCGATGGTGTTTACTTACCTATGAATATGTTCCATCAACCATTATACGATAAATACGTAAACGTCGCCGAATAGTGTTGCCTGGAACGTTATCTACATGTATAATTTGACCGTGAACTTGACAATTTTCCAGCAGATTGACGTTCGTACGTTTCTTTGGTTTGTGTTTCTTCACTTACTTCCGGTCAGTCGAATACCTACACATTATTTTGGATCTCGCAATCCATTCTGTAGAACGGATCAACGCCAATGGTAATCACCACGTAAAATTAGGTATCTGTTTGGTGAGTGCCTAAGCCTAATATCCGAATGCAGTCGAACGAGCCTCTTATCCAAATCCGTCGGTAATCGATTCAACAACCATCCGTAAGAAGATGACCAATTTATCACGCATAATGAACCAGAGACTCGATAGTCGATAGCATAGGAAAAACGTTTGATTAAAATGAATTTAGGTACTTCGAAACATGGAACGGATGCTACATGATCAATGCGTCCAAGGTGTAATTGAAACCTTACCATGAAATGATTTGTAGGTTTTTGACTTCCCCTCTCGTCGTATGGTGTTTTATGCGTGCTCGGAGAGTAAACGTTGAAAAAAATTGTATGTTTTTATGTTGAAGGTTTTGTAAACATTGTGGGTACTCATACGTGCAGGGTGTTCTGTTTGAATGGTCGAATAATTTGTTTCTCAATACAGCAATCTGAATTTGTACTTGAGTGTAAATTCTGCCACTGATGGCTCATTTTTTTTTAAAGCGAAGATGAAAGAGACTCTTGGAGTATTGGAGGTCAAATTCAGCAAATGAACTGATATGAAAATCTACTTGTTTTGAATTTAGTAGGAATCGATGTGGCACACCATGTTTTTTTTTTTGGTAATTTTTCCAATTATTATTTAAAAAAGATGGAGCTTAGAAGGCAGGAAGTAGCAGTATCTAAAAATAAGGTGCATATTTGAACACCTTATGTACCTATCTAGAAAATCTGAGGAATGTAATTCCTACTTTTTGGTGCCCTAGAGAGGAGGAAGTGACAGTATCATTGTTTTGATTCCCCCTATGTGAATTTAAAAGGGAAGCTCTCAACTTTGAATTTTCCCCTTGAAATGAAGCTTGGATAAATTTGAAGAAGATCTCAAAAAAAAAAGATCCTTCAATTTCCTACTGCTGAAAAATTTCAAAAATTTGTCCAAAATCGAAATATCAGCTTGAGCTATAAATTGGTGGAATAGGTTTTATTGGGATCCTTTGATTTCAACCTATTCTCTTTTTTTGTTGCAATCAGAAATTGAGGTTATCAGAATGGATTTTGAAAGAAAAAAATTCAAGGATTTTGACCAAGTTAAGACGTTTGTTTTGAATTTAAAATTACTGGGAAAAAAATTGAGCTCTGGAAGTGTCCCTGGTGGGAAGATATGAGTCTTTCAGAAGGAGGTATTTGCGAGAAAAAAATCATGTGTTTTTTCACTCTAGTCCTTGCTCAGCTTTCTTTGAAAAAAAAATGGACCGTTTTTCGAGTATACTTAGTATTTGAGCTTCAGCATCAGCCTAGTCCATTGCCTTTGAAAACCAAGATCTTTTTAAGGGGTTGTGCGAGCGGTTGAAAGTTTGCAAATCGCTTATTTCAGGGTAAATTCGGGTTTTGGAATTATTTTCTCCTCGGATATTATTTCGCATCGATTATTCCAGACACCAAAATGTGTTATTTTTGAAACTGGGGTGACATATTTGAAATACAGTGGTGGTCATTTTTTTTTACTCATTATTGCCAATTTTCAAAGGTCTAGAAAAATTTCCAAAAATGCATCTTTTTTCAAATTTTGTGAAATTGGGAAATTAGCACCATTGTATTCCAAAATATTTCCTTAATTTCAGAAATGATATTTTTCGATGTTTCGTAGGTCTAGCTAATGCGAAATATTTTTGGAGAAAATGTGTATTTAAAAAAAAATGATTTTAGGTACTCTAAAACAATTGATTTGCAAATTTTCAATTACTCACAGTCAGTAAAACCCCAAAAGCGGTCTTGAATTTTGATGAAAATGGCGCAGGTCGAAGAAAAATCTCCAATATCATTTTTTTTGGAAACCGCCCATTTTCCCAAAGCGAATCAAGTAGGGACTGGGGCGAAAAAAAACAAAATTTTAACGGTAGTGCTTCTCTTTGACGACTGATATCTTCCTTTCAGGAGTACCCCTAGAGCTCAATTTTATGTTTGGAGTGACTTTCAAAAATCATATTGGTATTCATCTTCAAAAATATACCATAGGTACTCCATATGTGATCGTCCGCGATAAAACCGACCATCCGTCGCAAAAAATTGAAAATTTTTTTTTCGCGAATTTTTGTTCCCTAAACCATTTAAGGCCCAAAAATAGGCGAAAAAACATTTTCGATTTTTTGCGACGGATGGTTGGTTTTATCGCGGACGGTCACATATACCATTAAATCTATCTTAAGACTTCTTCGTTGGGTCTTCGATTTTTACCAGAGGGGTTGTGGGATTTCAACTTTTCAAAATTTCGATTCGATATTAAAAGGAAATTAAACATAGCAAAGAACATAAAACGAAAAAAATAACATGAAAATGCATTTGTTGTGCTGTAAGTAGACAATGAAATAAACTTAAGCGAACGCTGTAAGTATCTTTAACGTATTGTGTAATTAGTAGAATATCAATAAAACCATAATTTTATCACAAACATTTGAACACTTCACAATTTCTTCAAAAATTTGCACTTCTATTTTTTGTAGACGTTGAATGAAACATGAATAACTTAAGCATAAAATAGTACGGATTAATTTCGACGAAACTTCCCTTTTGAGTGAAGCTGTTTACTTGTGTAGCTCACTGATGATGATGAGCCCTATTATAGGCCCAATATACCTAAGCCCAGTAAACCTTTCTTTTTTTGGGGTTTTGATTTTTCCTTTTTTTCCGTTGTTGAATTTTTGGAATCTGGGTTTGGAGGAACTGATTGTCCCAGTGTGTTTGTTGAATTAGTATCAGTATCTGTTTGTTGAGCGTCTGTTTGTTTAGCACTCGTATCTGATGATTCAGGACCATTTTCTTGTGCCATTACCGTGAAAACGTAGAGTGTAAGTACCACCAAGAGTGCCTTCGAATAAACCATAAAATGAATGCATTAGTCGATTCGAAGAGCTTGATATTGATATGTTTGACATTTTCAGTCTAGTGTCAGAAATATTTTAACTATTTTCTTATACGGTAGGTACCTAATTTTTACGTAGGTATCTATAATTTTTTAAGGAATGCAAAAAAAAGTAGATATCTTGGTTTATAAAAATCACTGTATGTATAATGAGTATACTAATAAGGTCTCATACTTTTGAAATTTGAAATAGAATATATTTGTATATTGATTGATTGATTGATTGATCGATTCATGTAATCAAAATAAGTGTAGAGTAGGTATACTTACGATGACTGTGACTTTCATTTTGTTTTTTATTTTCGTGATCACTAACTTTCAAAACGTACCTAATATTAATTTAGCTACGAGTAAAATGAACCTCAAATTAATCGAACTCATATATGAATGTGCAGTACTGTGATATTTCACTATTTATAGGTACGTAATAGGTGAAATTAGCCAATACCTAGAATCACTTTTGGTAACCATGTCATCGTAAATTTTTGGCAAAAAATTATAAAATATGAGTTCGTTATTTTCACGAAATTTTTGTCAAGAATTTAAGTACCAGAGATAGCATTTTATTACGGTTATTGCTTAAATTTTTTTTCATTTTACGAGGTATTATTCTTTGTGCCGTTATTTCCTTCTTTGTTTCTTCATCATAATTTTGTAAATTATGACATGTACTTACATTATTCAACCGTTCGTAGTAAATAAATCATTTTGGCCTCTTTTGAGTTATTTCCCTTGCTTTGCTTGAGAAATGGACCTTGAAATTCGCCAAAAATACTAGATATTATTTTTTTAGTTGAAATTTTTCAAATTTATAGACAAAAACATTCAGTTTTTTTAAAAATAGGTACCGAAAATTTTGAATTTTTTTGATTTTTTGTTTTTTCCTATTTTGTTGGTCCTGATTTTTGCCGTTTTTTCTCAAAATAGCTCTGATGACCTGAAAAGCAAAATTTTGACGTTTTTTAAAACTGAAGTAAGCGTTTTCATGCATGCAAAAATATGCGCTATAAAATTTCACCATTCGTTTTAAAATTGCATGAAACGTAAAGAAAATAGCAATATGCGATATCTGGTGCATCAGAGGTGTCAATTCATAATTTGAATTGCTGGCCCAACTTTCTATTAAAAATGAAATTCGTATGTATTTTTCTAACAAAATCTCTTCGTAAAGAATCCCTAATTCTGTCTTGGATTTTGATGAAAATGGCGTAGGTCAGCGCAGAATCTCCAATATCCTTTTTTGGAACCAGTCCATTTTCTCCAAAAAGGTTCAATTATAGAGACTATAGGGCCAGGAACCCATGATTTTTAGGAAAATGGTTTTTTTGACGAGTGATAATATGTTCCTTTCAGAAGCATCTCTAGAGTTTTGGTGTTCAGTTTCTCCTTCAAAAATATACCATACCATGGAATATATCTCACAATATACTCAATAGGTATTTTGATTTTCAAAAGATGAGTTGCCGGGTCCCAATTTCTATTTCAACTCTGTATTAAAAGCAAATTAAACATGGTACAAAGAGAGGTGTGATAACAAGAACATCAAACGAGAAAAATAATATGAAAATACATTTTCTGTGCTATTGGTAGGTGATTAAATAAAGTTGAGCGAACGCTGTAAATATCTATATATTGTGTAGAATATCAACAAAACCACAATTTAACCATCATGAACACTTTAAACGCTTAAAAATATTTTCTAAATTCTGCATTTCGATTTTTTGTAGACGTTGAATGAAACGCGATCAAGCATAAAATAATAGTGCAAATTAATTATTCGATAAAACTTCCCTCTAGAGTGTGAGGCCTTGCAGCTTACTGAAGATTAGGCACCAGGCACCTTACCTATGCCCAAAATGCCTTTCTTTGCGTCCTTGTTTTTCGGCTCTGTTCGCGTTTTTGATTGTTGAGAAGGTGATTCTGAAGAATTTGGTTGATCAGTATCTGATTGTTCTTGTTCAGTATCTGATTGTGCCCGTACCATGGAAACGTAGACGGTTAACACCACCAGGAATGCCTTCGAATAAACCATAAAATAAATTCATTAAGAAGCTCGATATTGAAATGTTTGACTTTTTCTGTCTGGTGTCAGATATCCGGACTATTCGCGTATACGGTAATTGTAATAATTTTATAAGAAATTCTACATTAAAAAAAAAATAGACATTCTTGGTTTATAAAAATCACTGTATGAGTGATCTTATACTTGTATGTACTTTTGAAATTTAAGATTGATTGATGTAATAAAAATAAGTGTAAAGTACTTACGATGACCGTGACTTTCATTTTGGCTTTTATTTTCGAGATCACTGACTTTCAAAACGTAATATTAACTCAGCTAGAAAAATGAACTCCAAATCTATCGAACATCTGTGAATGTGCAATGCGCGTGAGACTCAGATATTTCACTATTTATATGTATAGGTAAAATTAGTCAATACCTAAAATTACTTTCGGTGGGCATGTCATCGTAAATTTTTAGCGAAAAAATAATAAAATATGGGTTTGTTATTTTTCCAGAATTTTCTTGCTGAAAATTTAAGTGCCAGAGATAGCATATCACTATGGTTATTATTTGTTATTCATTGCTGAATTTTTTTTTAATTTTTCGAGGCATTATTCTTCGTGCTGTTATTTACTTTCTTTCTTCTTACTTTTGTGAATCATGATTCGTTGATAACAAGTCAGACAGAACAAACGCAGACTTTCGTACAAATCCGCTCCTTAATCATCACTCGCGTAAACATGATAAAAGAAAAAGTAACATACACTTGTCAAAATTGAAAATTTATAATTTGAACATTTGGTAAACCATTATGTACGGTTTTGAAAATTTTGAAAATAAGATCATAACTCATGTTTCACAATTTTTTGTCAACTAATTCACGTTTAAGCATCCACCCGAAACGATTCGTGGTACCTATAAAGTGGTATTTTTTTTCTTTATTCGATACCTATAAATAGTGAAAAAATGCTCATGTGTGCTTATGTAAAAATATAATTGTTCAACTGCGCTGAAGCTCATTCATAATATTATATAAATTGGAATTAGCTACGTTTTGAAACTTCAAAAATTGAAACAAAATGAAAGTAACCATCATCGTAAGTATCTTACATTTATTTTCATTAAAGGAATATTCGAATTTTTGATGATTTCATCGGCCAACAATCAGAATATTCGTTTTTTTCTTGTACTCCTCATAAAATTGGTTTCCGTAGTAATAAGGTTACATATCAGAAAAAATCGATTTTGACAGTTTGCATGACCTCCATGCAACCAAAAAAAATCATTTTGTACCTATTATTATTCAAAGGTATTCCTGTTGGTGTTGATGATCTACGTTTCCGTGATGTCTGCACAAGAAGAAAATACTGCACCAGAAAGTGGTAAAGAATCGAGTCCTGTAGCTAACAATCAGATTAAAAAAAAATCGAGCCTCAAGAAAAAATGCAAGAAACGATTCAGTGGTCTGTCTCGCCACCATAGATTCAAGTGTAAAAAATATGCCTGATTCAAAAAACCTCCATCGAAGCATTTTTGATGCAAAAAACCAACGTGCCGAAAATGCCACCAATCATACAAATAATTTTCAACTTTTTAGTACCATTTTTGGCTGGAGCTCTTTTTTTTCAATAAAAATTCGATCATTTTGAACATTCAAATTCTCTACCACTTTGCTTTGATGAAACTTTTTTGTAGGATGCTTCGTTCCACCTACAGATCGATTTTAATGAAACGTTTCAACTCGAAATGTTTTCCAAAAACATTGAAATGTTGCCTCTTTAAGAAATTATTTTTCAAGGAATACCCTTATGCTAAATAAAGCTGCAATAACTAATCTTTAAAATGGGGTACCTACTGTTGATTCCATGCAATATTTAATTATAAGTTGATGAAAAACTATGAATCAAGTATTTGAAAAAAGAAAATCGCTTCACTTCTTTGAGATGTAGGTAACCTTATTACTCCGAAGGTGCGAAATATTTGACTTGTAACTGAAATAATCAGTTTCAAAAACCTCGTTGACTCGACTAATGAAAAAATTCATTGTGTACTTACCTCGAAGGTATTCCTGGTGGTGTTGATGATCTACGTTTCCGTGATGTCTGCGCAAGAAGAAAATACTGCACCAGAAAGTTCTAAAGAATCGAGTCCTGTAGATCAGAATCAAGTTCAAAAAAAACCGACGCCCAAGAAACGTCAGACATGCAAGAAAATGCGGCGCGGTCGGTCCCAAATATTCCCTAGACTTAGAAAGTGGTGTAAAAAAAATTCCTGATCCAAAAAACCTCCATCGAAGCATTTTGGATGCAAAAAAACCACCGTGTCAAAAGTTCCACCACCAATCATACAAATTTTCTACAATTTTTCAAGTTTGTACCTAGTCGTTTTTGGCAAATGCTCTTTTTTTTCAATAAAAATTACCTACATTAGCTTACCTACATAAAGGCGCATTATAACTAGCGAAACTCGAGGAAGTTTATCAGGAAAACTCGAGGAAGTTTATCAGGAGATTGTAAAATTTTATTTATAATTTGGTTCTGTCCTGTGTTCATATGTACAGGAAATTTGAATGCCTAAAACAAATTCACCAGATCTTTGAAAAAATACACTTTCATTATCAACAACGTTAATTTAATTTTCTTTCAATGCAGTAAAGATCATAAAACCAAACTTGAGATGTGATTTCTTCGTGTTCTGCTCATTTGACATAATTTTCCCTTGCGCTCATCTCTTCCCCCCCCCCCCACATTGTGCTACACTTATCTGTAGAAGTTACTTTAAAAGGGCCTAATAGAACCATTGCACTGATGAGTCAAGTCTTGAAACTTCTGCTGGCAATAATAAGTGCTATAAAACAAGAGTGAACTCTGTCGCCATGGCTATTCAACATAATAATGCTGAAGAGATTATGCAAGAAGCAAAAATCGAGGTTATGGCCCTGAAGATCAATGGAAAACAAATATCAGACAGCCGAACATGAGGCACAGGCTCAGATGATGATTAATAGAATAAATCAAGCAGGAATGAAACTAGGAATGAAGATAAATGCCAAAAAGAAAAAAGTGATGTGATTCTCTAGAACAAATACTGAAAAAGTGAAAATCCATAATATTGACTATGAAGAAATTAAGTGTCACGGAATTCAGATATTTACAGGATCTTATAAATGAGGATGAAAGAGACCTAAAAGAAATAAAGAGCTGGATTGGCATCGCAAAACAAGCGTTCAATAACATTTTTGGCAAAAAATAATAAAATTTGTGGGTTTGTTATTTTCCCAGAATTTTTTTGTTGAAAATTTGAGTACCTGAGATAGCATATCACTATATTTATACCTTGAATTTTTTTCATTTTGCGAGGCATTATTTTTTGTACTGTCATTTCCTTCTTTCTTTCTTCTTGATAATTTTGTGAATCATGACACGTAGATTAAACTGCTCGTATGTAGTAACATAAATCACGTTGAATTATTTTGAGCTATTTCTCTTGCTTTGCTTTAGACATGAACCTCAAATTTAGGAATATAATCGTCCAGCTATGCTGAAGCTCATACTTATACTGTGTGAATTAATATTAGGCCCTACCAATGTTTTGAAATTTCAAAAATGAAAAACAAAATGAAAGTAACCGTCATCGTAAGTACCTTACATTTATTTTTATCACAGGAAATTTCGGAGTTTCGATGACTTCATCGGCCATCAATTAGAATATTCATTTTTTGCTATAAAATCCTAAAAATGTATTCGAGTTACACAGAATATTGAACTTGTTACTTAATCAACTTCAAAAAACTCGTTGACTCGACCATTGAAAAATTCATTGTGTACCTATTGTTATTCTAAGGTAGTCCTGGTGGCGTTAACGGTCTACGTTTCCACGATATCCGCGCAAGAAGGAAATGCTGCGCAAAAACATTCTGGAATATCGAATGCTGAAAAATCAGAATCAGATTCAACAAAATCCGATCCCCAAGAATCATCAGATGCCCAGCCATCGAATCCGCCAAATCAGCCAGGCTCAGGCTCTGAAAGGAAAAATATTCGCTCGTTTCACAGGATTGGTAGACTGATTCATCCTATGCAAGAGGAGAGGAGAGAGAGGATAGAGAGGATAGAAGATTAATAGTATGTCACTGACTCAAAAAACCTCCATTTAAAGCATTTTTGATGCAAGAACCATCTGTGCCAAAAGTGCCACCAATCAGATAAATTTTCAGCAATTACATTGTGTGTGGTTTTTAGCACAGGTGGTCTACAGTGGGTTAAAATTGACGAAGCCCCCGAAAGTTCAACAGGAAAGTGCTTACAAATGAGTTGGTAAAACTTTATGTTTATAAATTGGCTCTCTCCGGTGTTCATACAGGAAATTTAAGTACATACCTAATACCTATCTAGAACATACCCACCTATACAGATCTTTGAAAAATATGTACACTTTCACTATTAATAATACCATATTACGTTCATGCTTTTCATACAACCTTAATTTCATCTTCTTTCAATATGCAGTAAAGGTTGGGAAATTTTTGAAAACCAGTGTGAAATTGATAGAATTTAATTTTAAAAGATTCACGAAAATCTTGTTCAATTAAATTCTATTAATTCACACTGGTTTTCAAAAATTTCCCCGCGTAGGCACCTACTCGTTTGAAGTGACAGAAACATGAAGTTGAAGCTTATCAATTTCATCATAATACCTATGTATTATGTACCTATTTTTTTTTAAAACAAAATTTAAATTTCGGAATTGTGAACTTACCTATCCAATGATGTAGACTAGGTACTTACTGGTAGAATACGTCTGTACTGAAATCTGCAGGGTTTGCAAATTCTTCAACTCGACGAGTGCAGGACCCTGCACACAAAAAAGGACCACGTGTGCGTAGTTGATAGAAATGATCTGATTTACCCTTTATTTTTCAACTGGAACCCAAAATTTATTATTTTTCTTTCTCTTGGGGGGGGGGGGTCGAGTTTCCCCGAACCCCCTATTTGGCGTTGCCCAGATTCACTATCAATTTGAACATTTGGAAAACCGCTTTCTTCGGTTATGAAAGTTTTGAAAACAACTCACGATAATAACTCACGTTTCGCAATTTTTTGTCAACAATTCACGTCTACATACCTATTCACTCGAAACAATTTGTGGTAATACCTAAAATGGATTTTTTTTTTATTCGCTACCTATGAATGATGGAAAATGAATTTGCATGCTCATTTCAGAATGTATAAGTACCTAGTTGGTCAGCTGTGTTTAAGATCATTCTTACTATTTATTATAAATTAATTACCAACGTTTTGAAATTTCAAAAATAAAAACAAAATGAAAGTAACCATCATCGTAAGTACCTTAAATTTATTTTTATTACAGGAATTTTCGGATTTTTGATGATTTCATCGACCAATAATCAGAATAGGTATTCATTTTTTTCTTGTATAGGTGCTCCTTATAAAATTGCGAAAATACTCGCGAGTAACATAAAATATTGACCTTCAATTGAAACGATCAATTTCAAAACACTCTTTGACTCGAACTCGACCATTGAAAAATTCATTGTGTACTTATTGTTATTCTAAGGTAATCCTGGTGGGGTTAACGGTCTACTTTTCCATGATATCCGCGCAAGAAGAAAATGCTGAAAAATCAGAATCAGTTTCATCAAAATCCGATCCAGATACCGAACCATCGAACCCACCACCGCCACCGGTACCACCGAAACTGTCAACTCAGCAAGGCTCAGGCTCTGAAAAGAAAAACGCCGGCTCGTTGGGGAGGCCTATTAGACTGATTCCTACAGGCATGAGAGGATAGAAGAATAAAAATATCTGATTCAAAAAACATCCATTAAAGCATTTTTGATTCAAAAACCATCTGTGCTAAAAGTGCCACCAATCATATAAATTTTCATCATTATAGTTCCAGTTTTGGCAGGGGCTCTTGTTTTTCAATAAAAGTTACATCGAGTGTCGTTTTTGGGCTCCGGTGATCTGCTGGGGGTAAAAATTAGGCTTACTATAAGGCCCATTATGTCTGACGAAGCTTCAGAAAGTTCGAGAGGAAAATGCTGACAAATAAGTTTGTAAAACTTTATACTTATTTATAATTTGGTTCTTTCCAGTGTTCATACAGGAAATTCTAGTACTACCTAGAACAAGAATATGATCAGAACTTATAACAACAAGCTCCCCTACGAGAAGTCTTCGTCAGACAAAAAAAAATACATGCAAATCTGCTCCTTAATCATGACTTGCATAAACATAATAAAATAATTTTAAAAAGTAACATGATTTATGTATTTGTCAAAATTGAGAAATTCGCAATTTGAACATTTGGAAAACAACTAAGAGTACGTGAGCATAGGTATCTTCGGTTATGAAACTTTTGAAAAAAATTCACCATAATAACTCATGTTTCGCAATTTTTTGTCAACATATCCACTCGCAACAATTCGTGGTAGGCACCCAAAATGGATTTTTTTTTCTTTATTCGATGCCTATAAATAATGGAAAATGAGTTGGCATGCTCATTTCAGAATAAATAAGTAGTTGGTCAGCTGTGTTGAAGATCATTCTTTCTACTTATATTAATTAATATTACCTACGGTTTTAAATTTCAAAAATATAAACAAAATGAAAGTAACCATCATCGTAAGTATCTTTTGTTTATTTTTATTGCATGAATTTTCGGATGTTTGATGATTTCATCGACCAACAATCAGGAAATTCATTTTTTTCTTGAACTTCTTATGAAATAGTGAAAATTAACGCGAGTAACGTGAAACATTGCACTTTTAACTGCAATACCTAATCAATTTTAAAAAGCTCGCTGACGAATAATAATGAAAAATTCATTGTATTCACCTATTATTATAATTCAAAGGTATTCCTGGTGGCATTAACGGTCTACGTTTCCACGATAAATGCGCAAGAAGAAAACGATGCACCAGAAAGTTCTGAAGAACCAGAATCAGAATCAGAAGCTTATCTGCCACCGTCACCACCGGCTGGTTCAGGCTCCAAAAAAGGAAAAGACGGTTTCTTTAGAGGCACATTAGGCGGATTGGGCGGCGGAGTGGACGGACTCTTCAACAGGGGAAGAAAAAACAATACAAATTCTCGATCCAAAAAACCTCCAACTCCATCATAGCATTTTTGATGCAGAAAACCGCCTGTGCCAAAAAATGCCACCAATCATAAAAATTTTCTATAATTTTACAACATTGTGGTGCCGTTTTTGGCAGTGGCTCTTTTTTTCAATAAAAATTACATTTCGTGTCGTTTTATGAACTCTCGATGTAAAAACCTACAGGAAATGATCAAACTTGGTAAATTCGGTGGTTGAGTTGGATCAATAGCAGCAGGTTTATCTTCAATGTGTCCAAATTGTCTGATTTAATGTTGAAAAATTGTGCTATGATCAAAATTCACAATTTATTTGCTTACAAAGAACTTCACATTTTGAGCGCTGGACAACAATTTTGAACTTTTTTTTGGTGTTTGGGTCGGAAATGCACTTAATCGATAGTTTAGACCCTAAAACAAAAAACAGAACGAGTTTTCAAAATTTCAGTCGTTTTTGTGGTCAGGAGAGGACACTGAGCGATGAGATAAACAAGGTATTAAGTCATTTAATAGTCGACCTCGACTTATTCGTGAATGTAACTTGATACAGAGTAAATATAGAAGTAGTGGGAAGAATTTTACTGGAGATGTTTCCCATTCAAGTTGCTTCTTTTTCGTTTACTGGATGCTGAATGTACAGCTTTTTTGGTGTCGTTGTCGTGGTTGAGGTGAAGCTGTATCATCTTCAGTCCCTACATGTTGTCACGACTCTACCTACTTACCTACTATGGTAAGAAATGTGGAGTATTTTTCATATACCTACCAACTCGTATGTATACAAGGGTGACGTGACTGTCCCGCATACGTGATGTGGTACAAAAATGTACGCGTTTTACATACGTAAAATTAGACGCCTAATATTTTTACCCAGTAGTAGTTTTTCCCGGTTGTTGTACGTAGAAGTACATATACTTAATGCAATGAGGTAGATATAAGTGGGTCAATTTGGTATATTTAGGTAAGAGAAAAACAAGGAAGTAAGGAAGTGAATCAAAAGGTTTCCTGGGTAACTGAAATCAACTCTGGCAAGAGATACCTTAACCTATAACCCAGCACAAGTGCAGGTGATACAATATGCACTATCAGTTTCATATAGCACGAGTTGGGTGGAATCTGTCTTACTCCAGTTGTGACAATGAACTGGATCAAGTATGATGATGAATGACACAACTTTTGAATTATGCGGTAAACTTCATTCATGGTTCTAATCAAAGATCAATCACCTGAGTTGCTAGAATCTGAGAAGATATTGATCGTTTCAACAGCAGATTTATCTGTTGATAGTGATTAAATCTGAACAGAGATCAGAAATATCTTGAGGCAAGTAAAAAAAAATAGTACCCTACCTCAAGACTTTTTGAAAATTTTTTTTTATTTTTTCGATATTTTTCATTTGTTTATTCACATTGAAAAAAAAAACTGCTTGAAAGTTCAGCGTTGAAAATTTATTGGACTGAGCTTTCTCTTTGAGCCTCTGGAGCTTTCACGCGATGTCATTACCTGCACTTTCTTCATTTATTGATGTTTTTATTTTTGAGAAGTCTTATTGTAGGTACTTGTAATTTTTTCTTTTACGAAATTTCCAATTTTTTGATGATGATTTTGTGTGCGACGACGCGACGTAGGGCCTGAACAAAAAAAATGTTGAAGATTTCAGCTGAATTCGGTGGAAATCTTTATTTTGAGTTGAAAGGTATTCAAACAAATTTTTAGCTCCGAACGTGTCTCTAGAGAGGAAATAAAGGTCCTCAAAGAGAAGGCATTATCGAAAAAATCGTAGTTTTTTTGCTCTAGTCTCTGCTGAACCTGCTATGAGAAAAATGGCCCAGTTCCAAAAGATGGTAGGTATTTCAGATTCTGCGACTATCCAGGAAATTGACATCAAAGTCCAAAACCAATTTTTGGGCTCTATTGAGCGATTGAAAGTTTGCAAATCGCTTATTTTTGACGAAAGAGTTTTGAAAATTTTGTCTGATAACATCGGAAAATATCATTTTTCTAAAACTAGGGAAATATTTTGGAACGTCTGGTGCCATTTTTTGATCATTTTTGTTCAATTAATATAACCAAAAAAATTGTCAAATTTTTAGCCATTTGTCTCGATTTTTTTAAATTGGCAATTATGGTGAATAATTGGCACCCCTATATTCCGAAATATTTCCTCGGTTTCAGAATTGATATCTTTCTATGTTTAATCGTAATTAATGTGAAATATTTGCAAAGAAAAGTTCTCAAAACACAAATTTATCCAAAAATAAGCGATTTGAAAATTCTCAATCTCTCAGTAGAACCCTAGAAAACACCTTGGATTTTGATAGTAATGGTCTAGGTGGCTAAGTCGATGCAAAACTTCAAATACTATCTTTTAGAACTGATTGTGAGCCGTTCTTTCTGAAGCAGATTGAGTAGAGGCTGGAAAGAAAAAAAAACGTTTTTTTTTCTCGAAAGTGCTTCTTCTCGAGGACTCACTCTCTTGCTGGGGCATTTCCGGGGCTAAAATTTTGTCTAAGTAACTTTTTGGCTCATAATGAAAGTCTCCATTGAATTTGGTCTACATGCTCCGGCATTTTTTTTTGTGACCCACCCAATGAGTAGGTAGTCCTAAGTATTATGATTTCAACGACACTTTGCCTTCAAAAATTAGGTTACCCAACTGAAAAAATACCTTTCAAATTATTATGTATTTAATGTGCTCTGAATTCGAAAATAGCGATGATTTCAACTCCGGCCCCAAAACTGTGATATTTGCTAAGAGGATTCAATATTGACTTGGGTGAGGCAGTACATATAATAATTGTAAATGCTTCTGCTGCCCTTTGTCATTTGACTCAGCTTATTACGTTTTGAAAAAATAAATCAACTAACGAACACACAACGGATGGCTTGCAGAATCAGTTTATTTGAATTATTAAACGAACAAAATTATCTATCGAAATATTAATTAATCGTTTCATTATTATTAATTCTATACGACATACGTGCATAGTTCGTATGTCTGAATCGGATCGTAAAATTTTACACAAAATTTAAAACTTGATAAAAAAAAATCGACAGTGCAAAATAGAAAAAAAAGAGATGGAGAGTGAGAAAGGTGAGCGTAGAGAAAAAGAAATCAAGCGAGAAAAAAGGTGAGAAAGTGCATTGCGTATTTTTCTTGAAAGGAAATGGAGTAGCCATTGTGCGTATTTGTACATGAAGCTTTGGTGCAAAAACATGACTATGAGCAGTATAAAACTATAGACAAACGTGTATTTAGATTTTTAATTAACGTTAAGGGAAAGCTGATAAAACATTTACTTTTGGGTATTGATGAAAGCACTTTCTTCTTGAGCCTTTGGAGCTTCCTTATGATCCGCTACTTGGACCACTATCGGTACCCGGTGGTGGTGGTGGTCCTGGTGGTTTTGGTGGAGCTGCAATGCCCGCTTGTACAGATAGTATGCAAACGTAGGTTACTATGACCATCACATATGCCTTTGAACGGATCATAACGAAAATGCATTAGTTAACTTGGAGAATTTTGGATGCAAAAAACC
Source organism: Planococcus citri (assembly GCF_950023065.1). NCBI lineage: Eukaryota > Metazoa > Arthropoda > Insecta > Hemiptera > Pseudococcidae > Planococcus > Planococcus citri. Next base: position 59,233,775 of record NC_088677.1, on the reverse strand, counting down.
TCAAATATGTATAGGTATTGGTTGATTTAAATACATACAAGTATATGATACTTACGATTACAGCCCTCATAGTGTTGGTATGTTTTTTTCTCTCTCTTTTAAAATGACTTCAAAACGTAATAGTTACTTATTTAGCTAGAATCAGTTTCAGCGCGATTGAATAACTCTGAATGCGTATGCATGGTTTCTTTCGCTATTTATATAGGTGAAATTTACTCACACCTGTAGATAAACGTTTTCATTGGCCATGATGTGACAAAAAATTACGAAACATTTTACCAAATTTTTCCTAGATAATTTCACAACCAGACAGCAAGTTTTTTCAGTTATTGCTTAAATTTTATTTTTTCCATTTTGATAAGTTTATTGTGCTTGCATGTAATTCTTTTATTTTTATTTCTTATTTTTTTGACGATAATTTTGTGAGTGACAACAAAACGCAACGATTAAAAAATTGAAAAGTGTCGCAGTATTATGCAATATCTATTCTCTTATCGAGGTTTCAACGAAAGTATGTTCTTTTTTTTATTACGAAATCTAATGAAGAATATGTACGATGACAACTTATTTGTTTCAAAATGTAGCATTAATCAAAAGTGGAATGAATTAGCTACTAGTATAAAACTATAAAAACGATATACCACAGTAAAAGGTTAGAAAACAACCATAATTTTCATTCCAATTTCTTTAAAAAGTAAAGTACATAGAACGTTCTTTTTGGAGTGAACCAATTTCCATAAGTTGTTTTTTTTTCAGATTTTGTTGAATTATTTCAAAGATACATTATGAGCATTTAAGCTATTCGAGTCAATATTCAACTTTCATGACTGAAAATCAAAATTTCAAAATTTTGGAAACCTAAAATGTTTTCTTACAAATAAGGAAATGAATCGATTGAAAAAAAACTGCTCGAAAGTTCAATGTTGAAAATTTATTGGACTGAGCTTTCTCTTTGAGCCTGTGCCTGGAGCTTTCGCGCGATGTCATTACCTGTACTTTCTTCATTTATTGATGTTTTTATTTTGAGAAGTCTTATTGTAGGTACCTTTAATTTTTTCTTTTTACGAAATTTCCAATTTTTTGATGATTTTATGTGCGACGATCCGACGTAGGGCGTGAACAAAAAAATGTCGAAGATTTCAGCCGAATTCGGTGGAAATCTTTATTTTGAGTTAAAAGGTGTTCAAACAAATTTGTAGCTCCGAAAGTTTCTCTAGAGAGGAGATATGGGTCCTCGAAGAGAAGGCATTATCGAAAAAATCGTAGTTTTTTTTGCTCTAGCCTCTGCTGAACCTGCTATGAGAAACATGGCCCAGTTCCAAAAGATGGTAGGTATTTCAGATTCTGCGGCAACCCAGGAAATTGACATCAAAGTCCAAGGCCAATTTTTAGGCGCTACTGAGCGATTGAAAGTTAGCAAATCGTTTATTTTTGACGAAAGAGTTTTGGAAATTTTTCACATCAATTGTCTGAAAACATCGAAGGATATCATTTTTCTGAAACTAGGGAAATACGTATTTTGGAACGTCTGGTGCCATTTTTTGATCATTTTTGATCAATTAATATAACCAGAAAAATTGTAAAATTTTTGGCTATTTGTCTCGATTTGTTTAAATCGGCAATTATGGCGAATAATTGGCACCCGTATATTTCAAAATATTTCCTCGGTTCCAGAATTGATATCTTTTTATGTTTAATCGTAGTTAATGTGAAATATTTGCAAAGAAGAGTTCTCAAACACGAAAATAAGCGGTTTGAAAAATTTTAATCTCTCGGTAGAACCCTACAACTGATCTTGGATTTTGATAGCAATAGCAATGGCCTAGGTGGCTAGGTCGATGCAAAACTTCGAATAGTATCTTTTAGAACTGAGCCGTTCTTTCTGAAGCTGATTGGGTATAGAAGCTAGGAAGAAAAAAAAACGTCATTTTCCTCGAAAATGCTACTTCTTGAGGACTCGCATCTCTTTTGGTGGAGAATTTCCGGAGTTAAAATTTTTTCTGATTAATTTTTAGCTCATAATGAAGATCTCCATTCAATTTGGTCAACATGCTCCGGCATTATTACTTTTTTTATGACCCTCCCCAATGAGTAGTCCTAAGTATTATGAGTTTAACGACACTTCGCCTTCAAAAATTAGGTTACCCCAACTGAAAAAATACATTTCAAATTATATTCAATTTGCGCTGAATTTGAAAATGCCGATGATTTGAACTCCGGCCTCAAAACTGTGATATTTGTTAGGAGAATTCAATATTGACTTGAATAATGTATAATAATTGTAAAGGCTTCTGCTGCCCTTTGTCATTCAACTCATAGTCAGCTTATTACGTTTGAAAAAATGAATCAACTAACGAACGAACAACAGGTGGCTTGCAGAATCAGTTTATTTGAATTATTAAACGAACAAAATTATCTGTCAAAATATTAATTAATCGTTTCATTATTATTAATTCTATACGACATACGTGCATAGTTCGTATGCCTGAATCGGATCGTAAAATTTTACACAAAATTTAAAACTTGATAAAAAAAAAATCTACAGTGCAAAATAGAAAAAAAGAGAGAGAGAGAGTGAGAAAGGTGAGCGTAGCGAAAAAGAAATCAAGCCAGAAAAAAGGCGTGAAAGTGCATTGCGTATTTTTCTAGAAAGGAAACGGAGTAGCCGTTGTGCGTATTTGTACATGAAGCTTAGGTGCAAAAACATGACTATGAACAGTAAAACTATAGACAAACGTGTATTTAGATTTTCAATTAACGTTGAAGGAAAGCTGATAAACATTTACTTTTGGGTATTGATGATAGCACTTTACTGTTGAGCCTTTGGAGCTTCCTTATGCTCCTCACATGGACAACATTGGCGACGTGGCGTTGCTGATGGTACTAGTCCATCCCAAACGTCGGCTTGTACAGATAGTATGCAAACGTAGGTTACTATGACCATCACATATGCCTTTGAACGGATTATAACGAAAATGCATTAGTCAAGTTGAAGAATTTTGGGTGCAAAAAAACTCAAATATGTGTATTGGTTGGTTGATTTAAATACATACAAGTATATGGGTCATTCCATGCCAAATCGGCGGATTTTTGCACGAGGGGTATTCGATTTTTTTCAAAATCAGATCATGTGTAGAGGGTCATCAAACGATGACGAATGACACAAACCGGACAATTTTTCGATTTTTTTTTGACGGAGCTGTGGGGTTTCAAAGTTCTCCAAAATGGCCAAAAATGGAAAATTTCAGTTGCAAATGGCTCCGGTTGTACGTCGTATAGAATTTTGAACTTTTTTTCAAATTGTAGCACTTTGAGAGGGTAATCGACGAATGATGTCTAAATTAGTGTTGCCACGTTCAAAAACCTAAAAAATTGATTTAAAAACTTATAACCATGATGTCCCCCTGTAAAAATTCTAAACAAATTCTCAGTTTTAGTCCTTGTTATGTAGAATAACATATCAAAAAATTGGACTTGCATTGTTTTTCATTTTCGAGAAAAAAAATTACAAGTTTTACAGTTATCGCAAAAGTACCATAAGAAACCTAAAAAATGAAAATTTTTGCATTTTTGAAATATGTTACCAATGTGTAGACGAATATGTTAAAAAAAAATCCCCCTCCCTCCCAATTTGTCAACGAATTGACGAAAAATGCATGTTTCACTCTTAAAATAAAAGTCTAACACGAAAAAAGGCATTTTCCGTCAATTCGTTGACAAATTGGGAGGAAGGGGGATTTTTTTCACATATTCGTCTACACATTGGTAAAATATTTTTTCTCGAAAATGAAAAACAATGCCAGTCCAATTTTTTGATATGTTATTCTACATAAAAAGGACTAAAACTGAGAATTTTTTTAGAATTTTTACTGGGGGACATCATGGTTATATTTAAATTTCAAGTTTTTAAATCAATTTTTTTAGGTTTTTGAAAGTGGCAACACTGATTTTGACATCATTCGTCGATTACCCTCTCAAAGTGCTACAATTTGAAAAAAAGTTCAAAATTCTATACCACGTACAACCGGAGCAATTTGCAACTGAAATTTTCTATTTTCGGCCATTTTAAGAACTTTGAAGCGCCACAGCTCCGTCAAAAAAAAATCGGAAAATTATCCGGTTTGCGTCATTCATCGTCATCGTTCGATGACCCCCACACATGATCTGATTTTGAAAAAAATCGAAGACCCCTCGTGCAAAAATCCGCCGATTTGGCATGGAATAACCCATATGATACTTACGACTACAGCCCTCATAATGTTGGTATGTTTTTTTCTCTCTTTTTTTAAATGACTTCAAAACGTAATACTCAAGTATTTAGCTAGAATCAGTTTCAGCGCGATTGAATAACTCTGAATGCGTATGCATGGGTTTTTCCGCTATTTATACTCGTATTGGTGAAATTGCCTAACGCCTGTAGATAAACGTTTTCATTGGCCATGATGTGACAAAAAATTACGAAACATTTTACCAAATTTTTCCTAGATAATTTCATAACCAGACAACAAGTTTTTTCAGTTATTGCTTACATTTTATTTTTTCATTTTGATAAGTCTATTGTCTTTGTATGCAATATGCATGTAATTCTTTTCTTTCTATTTCTTATTTTTTTTCATGATAATTTTGTGAGTGACAACGTGACAACGATTGAAAATTGAAAAGTGTTGCAGTATTATGCAATATCTGTTCTCTTATCGAGGTTTCAACAAAAGTACATACATATATTGTTCCTTTTTTCAATGTATTACCAAATCTAATGAAAAATATGTACGATGACAACTTATTTGTTTCAAAATGTAGCACCAATCAAAAATGAAATGAATTAGGTAGCTATTAATAAAACTAAAAACGATATAGCACAGTAAGGCCAGAAAACAACCATAATTTTCATTCCAATTCCTTTGAAAAGGGAAGTAGAAACGTTCTTTTTATAGAGTGAACCAATTTTCATAAGTTTTTTTTTTTCAGATTTTGTTGAATAATTTCAAAAATACGTTATGAAAATTCAAACTATTTGAGTTAATATTCAACTTTCATGGCTAAAAATCAAAATTTCAAAATTTGGGAAACTGAAAATTTTTTTCTTATAAAAATGAATTTTATATGAATATTTTACCTCAAAAAACGTGACTTTTCTCCATTCGTTTTCACTCTCCTATTTTTGTGAAACGATAAAAGTAGGAAATGTATGCAAGATTTAGTTTGGATTTGAATAAAAATAACAATAAATCTCATGAACCTATTTCTTGGAGACTGAGAGTAAATTTAGAGACATGTTCTTAATCAAAATCTTCTTCTCCTGCCCCTCTCTCACCTTTCACAAACCTTACACACGTTTTTAAAAAATAAAAGGTTTGTGTGTCACATTTTTTTAGAACTTTTTTTGAGAAATGGGGGAGAGAACAGCTGAATTTGAATAATGTTCAAAGAAATGTAAGATGTATTGAATGTTCCTAATCAGATCATTCTTCTTTCGCAGTCTCTCTCTTATTTTTCCTCTCATAAATTTCGAGCACTTTTTAAAACACTCAGATAAAAAAAACACATTTTTTGAGAAAAAGAGGGAGAGCAAAAATTGGGCTTCTATTCTTTAATCTTCCTCCTTCCATCCATCAATTTCGAACTCATGTTCAGAAGATTATATTATACTTTTGATGAGTTGGGTTGAAATTCAAAAGCATGTTCCTAATAAGCCTCTCCAGTTCCTTTCTTCTTTTCTTCCTTTTCACAAATTTGAACTTCGAAGTTTCAAAAAATAAAAAAATCTTGCGATGAACTGATTTTTTGAAAATATTGTTTTGGAAGGGGAAAGAAAAGATGACATTTTTAGTTATGTTCTTGATAAAATCATGCTGTTTTTATGGATTTTGGTATTTTTTTCAATCAAAGTCCACCTCTGATTTGTTGAAAAATATATAAAATTCGGGAGGATGAAGGAAAGGGAGAGGAAAGCAAGAATAACGTGTTAGTAAGGTTTACTCCTAGTGAAGAAATACTTCCCCTGCGGTTAGTTTGTTCGGTTTGGCGTTTCGCGAAGTACGCGGAATATTTTTCATGTCTATGGAAAATTACAAGATTTTGCAAACTTGTACTAACGAACGAGTGGCGCGATAAGAATGTTACCTATATTTTTGGTTTACGAGGCAGCAGAAACTCTCGTCTGCGAATTCGGAAAATTTACAATGCCCGAGGTTCGAAGTTTCACCTACAAGACTATTTAGAATACAGAGAGCATTTTACAGCCTTGAACTTGACGTTTAATTTGAATAATTTTGGCCAGGTGATGGACTCGGAGCTTATTAAGCCCGAAGCGTAACGTGGAACGAAGCCTACTGTGGGTGGAAAGCGTGTGCCAGAGTGAGAGGAAAAGCTAGAGGGGGGGCACATCGCCGAAATAAATTCGTCTTATTATTTTCAAAAGGACAAAACTCTGTATACCGCACCGAGTAGGTAAAGTATTTTTAGCAAAGTACATGATGAAATATTAACGAACGAAGAAGACTATCTCTCGCTCGTATTCGGTATAAATTGAATTCGTGTTCAGAAACGAGAAAGTAAAAAGAAAAACTCGAATTTCGCAAGATGTTCGCTTACTTAACAGTAAACGGATTTCGTCTTCTCTATGGGTTTTCAACGATGCTGGAGACGAAATAGGTAGGTAGAGGTGTTTCTTGACTGAAAAACTAGCTAGAAACGATTACTTACCTAACAACAAGTCGACGCGTACCTGTAGTTTTTGTTTTTGTATAGAGCCAAAAAAGATGCTAGTTAGGTAGTTTGAACAACTAAGTATAAGGTATCTACGTATATTTTAAACGGTTTAATTTTATTTTTCTTCTTTTTAAAATGTAGTAAGTTTTGAAATCGAGCCAAATTCATCGATCGCGAAACGCATATTTTTTTAAAGGCTTCTCCAACAACCCTCGTCAGTACTTTTCTCTTTTCTGTATTTACCCAAGACAGGGGGAGCAGAGCTGTGACGTTAGGAGCTTATTGTTTTGTACACACGCCGTCGTGTGTACCACATCACGTCTCCTATCCGCCTGCGGGCTTCCAAGTAATACATAAACGAGAAGTATTAAAGAACGTAGTGTGGTGTACGACGACGTCATCATCATCATCATCGTCGTCAGTCACAGAGACGAAGAGAAAGGGCGGAGAGCCTTATAATTAATGGAAAAAAGTTACACGATGTGTCTTTTGAAATCGTCAAATTGCCGACGACAAATGCGACGCGTTCCATTTTATATTACTTAATTAAAAGTTGTTTTCCCTTTTGACTTTCGGGTTGTTAATTTTGGATTTTTGTTTCGCCGGAGAAAGAGTTTTGATTGAGTAGTCGTGTACGCTACCGGTGCTGGATGGAGGTGCGGCGGCAAGTTGTAAGGATTCTAACGACGCTGGAGAGAAATTTTTCCCCCGAGAGAAACGATAAAAATGAAGTACTTTGTCGGGTAGTTATGGTTTTTTTTTCGCTCGCATTTTCAATGTGCAACGATGGCGGTGGTTTTGTATACGATTTATGGAGTAAAAGGCAACGGAAAAAAACAATTAATTTAACGCAGGTATTTTTTTTTTTGAAAAGTTGATTTTTATAGGATTTCGTTTGAGGGTTTGTTTTCATCCCCCCGGTGATGGAATGAGTGTTGATTTGACAGAGCAGTTCTCTCTGGTAGAACTGTTCGAAAAACTTGTTCGTGAAAATGTTTGATTTTTACGCGAAATTTTAACCTATTTTGATTTGTCATATTGCACTTTTTCAAAGTCATCGCCCAATTTTGAGCTCAAAAAACTTCAAAAATGATGCAAAAAAATTTTTTGACTGAAATTTTCAATTTCTGTCGTAATTGAAATTCATTTTGATATGTCGCATTACACATTTTTTAGAAAACCCAGAAATAATTACCCGATTTTGGGCTTAGAATTCTTCAAAAATTCTCAAAAAACATGTTCGTGGCCATATTTGATTTTCTCGCGAAATTTTAATCTATTTTGATAGGTCCCATAACACTTCTTTAAATACAGTCGGCCCCGCTTATTATGGATCCGCTTAATAAAATCACCCGTTTAATGTAATCAAATGGCTTGGTCCCGATTTTTTGTACCTAATTACACAGAAAATCACTCCTTTAATGTAATCAAACTCCCCGCTTAGCAGAATCATTTTGTGAAAATATTGAGGTATTTATGGGAAAATGGCTTGTTTTTTCATATTTTAAATCAAAAATTTTGGAATTTTTCACTTATTATTCTCTTATTTTTAAATTTTGATTTCTAACAACTTTCTCTCAAGTGATGATAAAGAAAAAAAGGTCTAAACATTTTGAAAATTTGAAAAATAGATATGTTATGTACCTAAATCGCGAATTCGGGAGTACCTATTGTAATTTTAATCCATCTTTTTAGTATGCATATACATTGTGAAGTTGTAGTAAATTTTTTTATGTGAAAATTGTGTTTTTTCAAAGGTTCGCTTTATAAAATCACCCGCTTAATAAAATCAATTTGCCTCGGACAACTGCGACCATAATAAGCGGGGCCGACTGTATCTTGAAAATCACGATTCAATGTCGAGATCTAACTTCTTCAAAAGTGTTCAAAAAACATTTCTGTGGGAATACTTGAACTTCTCGCAAAATTTTAACTTATTTTGATAGGTCGCAACATCACTTTTGAATAATGCTGCAATAGTTCATTTCTACTTGAAATTAGAGAGGGTGGGGGGTTTTTCTGTAATTTTAGACCCATTATTTACCAAATGCAAACTGAATTGTTTCGGTTGAAAAAATGCGAACCAAATTTGATATCTTGAGCACTTTTACCAGTTGGATTGAAGACTGTAATTCTTTTTTGGAGACGGTTCAAAGAAGATTTTTTAATTTCCAAATGTTTCATAGGTATTTATCATGTGGCTACCCTGCTTATTTTTTTCTATTGCCAGGCAAGTTTTTCGCTACAGTTTATTGGTACCTTGAAAAAAATACGCCATTCATCAGCAGCCTACTGGTGTTCAAACGTCGAAACCAATTTGACTTTCGCCGCAGATAAAAAAAAAAATAGAAATAAAACGAAAAAATGGAAAATAAGAAACAACTTGCCAAAAAGAAAGTCGTCAACATGGCTGAATTGGTGAATCCGAGTGCTAATGGTACTTGCAGCCGTCCTCGATGCCAACCTAACCGTGATAGAGATGATAGAGATTCGGATGATGATGATGATCCTCGTGCCAACATGCAGGATCGAGCTGATGATGCCGAGCGACAACGAATAGCAGAAGAAAACCGTCTAGCTGAAGAGAGACGAAGAGAACGACATGCAGATAGAGAAAGGAGAAGAAGAGAACGAGAACAGGATATTGCAGCCGGTAGGCCTTTACGCTGGGCAGTCAAAGGGGCTAGAGAACCACCGCAAAATTACGAATACGTAGTAGAAGATACAGATTCGGAAGATGATGACGGTCTTGCAGAAGAAGAGGAGTGTGAAAATGGTCATACTCGTAGAAGAAGAAGATAACTGTCTTGATGGAAATGGAGATTAACGAACTTGAGCCGCCAAAACGACCAGGAAAATGCTGCGTAATCGTTAGATTTTTCGTAGACAGTTCAAACAATAATGTACTTATAGGCCATTTTTCTGCTATATTCTTATACGTAATTTTCGATTTCGACGGGCTTTTGAATTATCTTCTATATATATATGTAACGTTCTCGATTGTAACCTTCTTGTAATTTGTGGTAGTTTACATAACTCGAAGTATTGATTTTTCAATTGGAGAAAATGTTTTCTGAATATATTCGAGTGCAATAATAAATTTGGTCGTATACAAGACAATCGCTGAGTATTCGATTGTGACCATATCTTATCTGGCCTCTGACAATGAGAAGAACTTGAAGGTCTGTTATTTTCTCGGAGAACTTACAGACTTGTGAGCCTTAAAAAAAAGGGGGGCTACCTAGGGAAAAAATTCAGAAAATTCAAAAATTCTTGAAACATTGAAAAATCAATATTTTGAGAATTTGGTTGACCTTGAAATACCTTATAATGTACCCAGACCCACTTATTCTAAGACGTGTTTAAACCTCTCTTAATTAATCTACATACATTTACTTTCAAAATCATGCACGTATATCTCTATGAGATATGATTGTCAGTATAATGATACTAATTGATTACAAATTTTGTTTTTTGTTTTAGGTGAGTACCAATTTTTTTCATGAGGATGACATGAGATGATAATAACTTGATAAGTGAGTCAAAACTATTCTAAATTTGAGTTAAAGTTTATTGTTATATTTTTATATTAAATTTGAAAATAATGATTTGGATGCTTGCAAAAATGCGTACCAATAATTTACCAAACATTACCTACCCGAAATTAACCAAAAATTACCTGTTATTACGGTTTTTAATCAAAAATGACCAGTAATTTACCAAAAAAAAAAACGCTAGTCTTTCATAGAAACTAATAATTGATCAAAAATACCAACAATTTACCAAAGTTAAGTAAGTGTACGAATATTAGGGTGGGTGGATTGTAAAAAAATAATTTCGGAGGTTCAGCTTCAGAAATTCTTTTGGAGGAGAGATATGAGTTCTCAAAAAGGCGGTATTTTCCAGAAAAAAGTGTCTTTTTTCGCTCTAGACTCTGCACAATCTGTTTAGGGAAAAATGGCCAGATGGTATTTGAGATTCTGTGAATGGAACGCAGTGGTACCAATTTTTTGGTCATAATTGCCAATCTCAAAAAATTGAGAAAAATAGCCAAAAACTTGAAATTTTTTATAATTTTCAAAATTGGCAATCACCAACAAATTACCATCATTCTGTTTCAAAAAAATTTTCAAGTTTTAGAAATAATATATTTTTGATAAAAGAATTTTTTAAAAAAGAATTTTAATTATTGGTCATTTTCTGGTCACTTTTGGTAAATTACCTACTGCTGGTAATTTTTGATGAATTAGTGGTATTTTTTGGCAAATTACAGGTAATTTCTTGGTAAACTACTGGTAATTTTATGGTAAATTACGGATAACTTTTTGGTAAATTCTGGTATTTTTTTCGTGAATTACTGGTAATTTTTTTGGTAAATAACTGGTAATTTTTTTGTAAATTACTAGTAATTTTTTGGTAAATTACTGATAACTTTTTGGTAAATAACTGGTAATTTTTTGGTAAATTACTGGTAATTTTTTGGTGAATTACTGGTAATTTTTTGGTAAATTACTGGTAATTTGATAGTTTTGATATGAAAACTGGCGGAGGAGAGGGCAAAAGATCAGTGTTTAATTCTCAAAAGTCAATACGCTGATTTTCGTTATTTTCTGATCTGTGTCATGATGATAAGTTCCTAAAATTATTAGACATTCCGCCAAACTTTTGCAAATTTGGAAAAAAATTCATGTTACCTACCTGTTAAAGGTACATTCATGATTTAAAACTTTCTTCGGATAGAGAACTTGATCCCTCATTTTTTATCTACAAATACCTTCATTCAGTGACTAATCAATACCTTTATCGATTTACTAGTTCGTAGTACGTTTTTGATCCTGATATTTAAACGAATCTATCTGAATTTTATCAATGCTTGAAATTTCTGGGGAAATTTGAAAACTCGCTGATATCTCTCCGAAGAAGTCTGAATTGCAATATTATTTTCGAGTCGGGTGATCGTTTGGATACCCCAATACGTAATATTTAAATAAATCGACGTAATTACGAAGGCGGGCATGAAGAGGGTAAAAACATATTCAACTTTCGTCTAGTTTTTATAGCTGCTAAAGCAGTAAAGCACACCAACAGAATGAAAAAAAAGAAAATAAATACCAAGTAAAATTGTAGTGTATAACGATACCTCCGGTGAATATTTAATATTTGAAAAAAAAAACAACCTCATTAGGAACCCACAACCAGAAAAGAGAGCTTTTAAAGTACACACGCGGATTAAATTTTTCTCCATAATAAGTACATGCATACGTATCATATATACCTACCCACTACCTCCCACCTACTTTTGCCAAGTTACTAGGATGAAAAGATATGACTTTTTGCACACAACGAGGAGTTGACAAGTCGAGTCGACTTCAAAAGTCGCGCAAATGTACGAGCACGTTCTCTTGAAATTCATACCAAACTCTCTCTTTTTCTCGACAGCTACGATACTCGACGTATGTTTTGCCTGTGAAAAAAACAGAGATAGTACGAGAGGCAACCCTGGCAAAGCTTCGGTATGCTAGAAGGAGAGACAGCGAGAGAAGAATATGAAAAGAAATCCAATCTATTTACAAACGTTTTAATGAAAAGCTACTCGGTTTCGTATTCTCGCATATGTGTAGCTTTAGCTATAGTAGAGCTACATAGCTCGACGACGCGTATAGTAAAAGAGTCGCAGTCGAAGAGGCAGATGGAAGATGCGCCTTGCCACAGCAGCCTCGGCAGCAGCAGCAACAGCAAAGGCAACGGCATCCAAAAAGTACATACTATTTGAACTTTTCATATACATACGTGGTGTAGTCGAGTTTACTCTATTTTAAATGAGAGTAGAAAGCTGCTCGCTAAAAATGACGATGTACAACAATGTGCTTAATATGCGCTCGGAATCGTCGTCTCCTTTTTCACGTACTCACGTAATTCAGCGTACTTTATACGACGACGACTACGAAGCGAGAGTAAGTGTGTACTATAAGTGATGGGTGAAGAGGAGGGAGAGGGGGGTAAGAGGTAGATACTGGATGCTTGATGCTGTGTGTTCATTTTATGTATATGTAACACATCAACGTCTCGTGTAGGTACATTAAGGTGCGTTTCATACTCGTACTACATATGAGTTGAGTTGGTATGTGTGTATTCCTAGATACGAGTGTTCGTTAGTCGTCCCCTTACCCCCTCTGTTGCGGATTCTTTGCCCCCAGCCTACTTCACTTTTCAACTACTCGCTGGTTATTATAATTTGAAAGCTATTTTCGTCGGTGAAAATCGCTGTATAGCAGTTTTCTTTTTCGTCGTTATGTTTAGAAGAAGCAGGGGGGTGAGAAGAAGGGGAGAGGAAAAGCTGGAAATATAGAGAGGCGTTTTTTGATGGCTACAAAAAGGTGTATATTACGCTGGTGGTGTAAGCTTTAAAGCTGCGGCGTACGAATTATACCTATACCTACCTGTGTATCTCTCTGTGTAGTAGTCGTAGTATGTAGGTATGCTGACGCTTCATCAACTTATTAAAATTTTCAACTGTTTAACAGGCGCTCGAATATACTACATGCAGTGTACGTCTACGTACGTAACGTACGTGTGTAATGCGTCTATATATAGGTTTAGTGCTGTTTTTATCGTACGCTTAAACTTTTACTCGACGTGTAATGGCCGGTTATGGATGTTTATGAAAGTAATAACAGTTCGAGCATATAAGGTGAAGTTTACCTATCCCCGGCTCTCGGCTCTAGGTACGCGCTGAGCCTGTCGTATTTGAGAATTTCATCGTGTATATCGTATGTTGTTGTTGTTGTTGTTGTTGTAGGCGTGTATTAAATTTTTTAAATTCAGATGACAGCGTATTATACGGACGTTTTGGGGGTAGATAGGGAGATATGGGGGCGAGCGAGGTGAAGTGGGACGTAATTTTAGTAAAACAATCGATATTGTGACGAGTGTCTGTGTGTGTGTATATGTACGTGTAAGTACGACGTGTGTGGTATGTGTGATAAAAAGTTATATAGCTTTTCGCGATGTTTATGGTTGAGGATAAAATGTTCATTTGCTCGGCAACATCCATCGAGGTGACCTTTTACGATATTTGGATTTTTTCGAAAAAGCATAGTATAAACTCTCATATTCGTCTCGCTTCGAAAAAAAACAGTTTTTAGCTGCTCGAGTTGATTTGTTGGTGGGTATTTGTGAAATGTTAGAGTATTTCGACTATAATGTTTTTTTGAGTATTTTTAAAGAAATTTTGAGCTGAAAATCGGGTCTGAATTTTTTCGATTTTGAAATAGTGTCGGACGATTGAAACCTAGTTTTGGGCTGAAAATTTTTAGAAATGCTCAAAAACTCTTTTTGTTGAGGTATTTGGATTTTTGGTGGAATTTTGACCCATTTAGATAGGTTGGATGGCACTTTTACGTATAAAAATCTCTGAAATCGTGTCACACATTTAGGCTCAAAATTCTTCACAAGTGTTCCCCAAAAACAATTGGATGAAAATTTTGATTTTATGCTGAAATTTTTACCCATTTTGACGGGTCACCTGTGTTTTTTATAAATCCGAAAATTCATGATCCACATTTGGGGCTCAAAATTCATCACAAATGTTCAAAAAAAATTTCAATAAAAATTTTGATTTTCTGCCGAGATTTTAACCAATTTTGACGAGTTGCTTGACAGCTTTTTCAAAGACTTCAAAAATTATGACCCTCTTTTGGGCTCAAAACTCTTTTAAGGTGCTCAAAACAAGTTTTGATGGAAATTTTCGATCATCTGCCGAAATTTTAATCCATTTTGATAGGTCATATGACACTTTTTCCAAAAATCCCCAAATTCATGAACCACATTTGGGCTCAAAATTATTCACAAGGGTTGAAAAAAAATTAAATGAAAATTTTTGATTTTCTGCCGAAATTTTAAGCAATTTTGACGAGTTGCATGACAACTTTTTCAAAGACATCGAAAATCAAAACGAGTTGTAATGATAAGTTTTGTTCATCTGCAAAAATCAAGGTTGTATGACACATTTTTCTACAACTCCGAACGCCATGCCCCAATTTCAGGCTCAGAAGCTAAGAAAAAGAAAAAAAAACAATTTTTGAATTTTTTTCGAAAATTTAACTTAATTTTAATACGTTGCATGACATCTTTTCCAAAAATGTTGACAATCTTAAATTCAATTTTGAGCCCAAATTTTTCAAAAATGTCCATAAAAAATTTTTTTACATTTTTTTGTGAAATCTTAACTAATTTTGATGAATTTCCCGAAAACTTTTTTCAAAAATCGCAACAAAGGTTTTGGCAACAAATCCTGAAAAATGCTCAAAAAAATATTTTTCTTGAGATATTTGATTTTTTCATGGAATTTTAACCCGTTTTGTTAGATCACATGGTGCAATTTTTCAATATCAAAAAAAAAAACCATGATCCAGTTTTTGACTTGAAATTCTTCAGAAATGCTCGAAAAAACATTTTCATGAAAATATAAATAAGAATCTCTCACTGAATTTAGCAAATCGAATGGTGGCAACCTTGTCAGAAATACAGAAAATTATCTATAATCCAACTTTGAGCACAAAATTCCTCAAAAATATTCCACAATACTGTACTTGAAATGGGGGGGGGGAGACTTCAAAACTAGACTTTTTCCAACTTCTCCTTAAAGCTATTGGTAGAAAAGTATCCTTGCCTTGAAATAAAAAAAAAGGTCCCAGACTACTACGAAATTGAAAAGGCACTGCGACATGACATATTTGTATTTGAAACAAAATGTAAAAAATAGGCGAGAAAAACCACGCAGCCTTTTCATCTATGTAGGTACTACCTCGCACAACACACAATTTGTCGATTTAATTTATCGACGAGTTTTCCAAAGCTGCGGAAAAGGGAGTGAAAAATGAGGTAAACAGTCCCCATATCTCGGTGTGAAAATATATCCATCATGTTGTCTCGGGAACGTAGTTCTATGGTGTGGTGGTGCTTGAGGGCAAACTCTCTCTCTCTTCTACACATATCTTAGCTTACCTTATAGCTACGTACGTACTATCTACGGTATACTATCATATTGTGGGGACGCAAGCAGCAACGTAGCAGTGAATATACGTTTATTACTTATTCAAAATACCAAACTGTTCCGGCTAACGCCTGCACTACTTGCGGTGAATGATGCCTTGAAAGTAACCGGGCACTATCCAGAATACAGTGCGAGGTTTTGAAACTTTTAAAGACGCTATGTGTATAGTGTGTAGTGTGTACATTAAAGATAGAAGAATAAGATTGTAATGGCGGATACGAGATACTTTATGCTACACCTAGCTGTAGCTATTTTACTTACACAACAGGAAGGAGGCCGAGGGTGGCGAGGGTTTTAAATCACACGCGCGTATATTTGCCTCGTTCATCTACACTTAGGCTGATTAATACTTGCATTCGAAATGAAGCCAAGTATCTGAAATCTTGTGCGCTTTTTTTCCTATTAATCCTTTTTCGAAAAGAAATTACACGTTTTGTGTATCTACCTTCTTCTCTTTTATGTATAAGAAAGTCGTCCTCTTTCTATCTCACCGTCGTCTTCTCATCGTCGTGTTAATTTTCTTTCCACCCTTATGTATACTTACTTACCTTATGTAAATAACACCGAGGAAAATAATAACGACGCGTTCGATTCACCATCTGCATGGGTAAATTTCTATCTCCTTTTATACGACGAGTAAGTATAGCGAAGTATTTGTTGGTGTATCTTTTTTCTCTTTTTTTTATTCTGTTTCGCGTTGTAAATTTTAAACAATTCTCGCACGTTTAGTGTAATATCGGAATTTAATTTCACGGCTAGTTCGACGTTTAATGTAAATAGCTTCATTTGCGTAATCGATTTATTGCCTAGCTTTTTCGCTACATCATCGAGTTGTTATGGGAACTACTCGTAGCTGAATTCGCGGAGGTGATTATGGAAGGTACGAGTATTTTTACTTTTTGAAGTTCACACACTCGCATAGCTCGTATCTATGTACGAGGTGTATAAGTACATGAGAGAGTGTATATAAGGTGTCCGGAATAGAGTGTGGGACTAGGTGGATTGTGTGATGTGAGAATGTCGTTTCAGTTTAAATGTATTATTGAGCGTAGAGATTCAAAGACACAGTCTAAGTTTTGAGATCATTTTAATGACTGAATTTTTATAAAAATTGCCACACAGGAGCATTTTTTACTTGAAATCCACCATAAAAGTGGCGTTTTCTTCTTTACTGCAAATATTGGGATGAAGAAGTCGTATAAATTAGTCAAATTTTGCAAATACTGCAATATGCAGAGAACTTACCTCAGAAATAATATCAGATTTGAATTCAGCGTGTTCAAGAACCTTGACATCGATATGCATGATCATTTTTTATCAATATCAGATCCCCTCTCCCCACTGCACCCCCTCCTCCTCAGAAAGACAAAGGTGGAGGGTTGCAATCTGGTACACTTTTAGCATTGCTATGCTTCCTATACAGTGACGCGGTAATTCATACACGAAGTCACCTCATGTCTGTGTTTGAGGTTTATGCCATTTAATTTTTGAGTTGTAAGTGATAAGTATCTGATGGTGGTGAAGAGGGGGGGGATGCCAAAAAATTGATAAAAAATCGTCATGTATATCGATTTCATGGTTTTCAAAGTTGCTGATTACGAATCTGAGAGTATTTTTGCAGATGAGTGCCACATTCTACCGAAAATCAGTATTGAAACTCGTTAAGGCATGAATCAAACTGAAAAACTGTCTGATTTGAAAAGAAAAATTCTAGTAAACTTGAATAATGTCATCGAGTAACTTGAAAAATAATACCAGATTTAGATTCAGCGTAATTCAAAACCTTGAAATCGATATGCATGACAATTTTTTATCACTTCCTGGCGTGTTCCCTCTCCCCCCCCCCCCAATAATGCAAAAAATGGCGGATTAGATTATTACCCATCGATACAATTTCAGTGTGATTTCTCACCACAAAATAGAGTGAATTTTATCTATAAACTTATTTTGTACCTATTCATGTGCAGATCTATGTCATGTGTTTGGTAATGAAGGAGTGGAGGAGGGGGGTTGGGTGACGTCGAAAAATTGATAAAAAATCGTCATGTATATCGAATTCATGGTGTTTAAGGTCTCTGATTACGAATCTGAGAGTATTTTCGCGAATTGAGACCACTGTCTGCTGTTAAAGCAGTGTTGGTACAGTTTGAGACTCCAGTTGCTTGCTGCTGTTGGGAAATCAGCAGAACCATCTGCCTTTCAACACATTAACAATTTTTTAGCTCAATAACTGATTGAGTTTGCTCCATCTCTGACGTATAATGAATTAATTTTGAAGAGCAAGAAAGGAAAAATAGGATTTATAGCCAACAATTCGAATTACGTGTATATTTCTTTCTGATTACAATTCTTTACCAGTATTGCTCTCTTTTCTATTGTTAAACCACCTTCTGACTCAATTTGTACCAGCTTCGAGACCTGCCAAAAATTTCTCTCGTCTCTGCAGTGCACAAATAACGTAGGTTACTTTTGCTATAGGTAGGTACATTGTACTATACGTTCATACCGTTGAGATTTAATTTTTGTACCATTAAATACTCGTTTGTAGCGCGATTCTCGTGGGATATTTAATTTTTTACTATAATCAAGTAACTAACCAACACGAGCGAGCATATCAAGCACCATCGCCGCACCGCTGTGTATCCAGAAAAGGCAAATAAAATCTCACGTTAGGTATGGCTACATAATTAATGATGAGTAAACCACACCGTTGGTCGTAGTATTTGATTAGTATAATGAATTTGCTAGGTTGGCTACCCTTCGTACTCGTACTCTAATACGTACATGTTCTGATACTAGTAAAAAGTTATATTTAGGTTTGGAAGGGCTAAGGGATTATCCATGTAGCTGGCTACTAAAAGGCACATAGAGTGTTTACCTCGAACCTCGATAAACGAATCAAACTTTTGATAATTCGTGTGGAAATTATCACCCATCTATGAAACGATTGGTTATTTACTCAAGTGATCGGCTCGTCTCGTGGTACTTCGGACTCGTCACCGAAGATCGAAAGAGAGTGCACAACTTAATCAATTATATAAGTAGGTATCTGCTTAATCGTCCACTCGAGTGTATTTTTTCAAGCACCGTGGCATACTCGCGGAGCTGATAATTTGTAATTTCCTTCGATTAATACACGCGATAACTTTACTCAGCGAAGCTCGAGCTTTCGTCAATATTGACGCGGCTAAGAAAACGGTCCGCAGGGCGAGAGGGTGCGGCGCAGCGGGGGCATCATTCGGTATGCAATTTCCAAACAACACGCCAAACAAACGAATAATTTTCCAGCACGAGGTATCGCGTATGTACTTGGGAGAGCGCTAAACTTTACCGTGAATAGTTTTCGGGTAAACAAACTTAATCTGTAATTACCACCGTCTTTGTTGAACAGTTTAAAACCTAATCCTCGAGCATATCACTGTTTGCGAGTTTCACACCGCTATGTACCTACCATCTACCGTCTACCCTCTCGCCTAGGGTATAACGCTTTAAATATTCAAATGACCGAGCCAAATACAGCCACACGAGGCGACTATACGCGACAAAAGGCGTTTTCGTCGCAAAATATACCCAGGTAAATTACATAGATCGTAGGTTGGTAGTCACATTACATGGTAAATATTTTCTCAAACTTGTGACTCTACGTCGTCGTGGAACACGAAAAATTCGTGGAAAAAAAGAAGAATCCAGACTTTTGAAAAAAAAAAACGAGTGAAAAACTTTCGAGGACACGAGTCAAATAAAACATAAGCCCAGATCAAAGACCACGCTGTGCTCATCGCCACCCTTCTTTGGTGACATTTAAACTCGTGGCAGAAGAAAACACCAATCTTAGGCAGAGTTTTCTTACAGCGGTGAAAAATCCTACCAGCCGAGTCTCGCTTCGCCTTATTCCTGGCCAACTTTTAATAATTTCTTTAATTTATAACCTCGTGCGAGAAATGAATGAAGGTGTGGGAGGGCAACGGGCAAGGGTAATTGTTTGTCTACGTTTCTCATTCTTTATACGGCAATGACGATGGTGGCGTGTAATTTATTATTCTCTAACTTTTGCTAGAAAAACTTTTACCCCTACTAAATTGTCCGTTAAGAAATCGAAATCGTAGCCCTTCTGCCCCGCGCCGGAATCTCAATTATATATCAATTAATTTTCGCTAATTTTTCACCCTATCCCATCA